>NC_142064.1:259074661-259243827 GCF_059756535.1 Pantherophis guttatus | reverse complement strand
TGCACTTGTTAAATTAGTATCGTGGCTGTTAAGGAAACCCGGTTTCCCCATGGACTTTGTTTGTCAGGAGGTCGACAAAGGGGATCACATGACTCTGGAACAATGCAACCGTCATAACGCTGAGTCAGTTGCCAAGCCTCTGAATATAAATCACATGACCATGAGGGGTGCTGCAACGGTCGTAAGCGTGAAAAATGGTCATAAGGCACTTTTTCCGCTGCAACTTCGAACGGTCACTTAAAGAACTGTTGTAAAACGGGGACAATCTATGGTTGTTGGTTTAAAAGCACGTGAACTGGCTGCTCCTTCCAACAGAACAAGATTTCTCTTTCCTAATCTGCCATAATCCAAACATTTTTGCAGTTCATCTCTCATTGTCTCCTATTAGTGTATGTCATGGAATTGCACAGCAAATGTGAAGTCAGAGACGCTGACACAAATATGTGGTTTTATATAAATAAATATGTTTTAAACTGCTTAGAGAGGGCCGTAAAGCACTGTGAAGCGGTACATACTGTTAAGTCTAAGTGCTATTGCTATTTTAAATCAATATGTACAGCAGACATGATAGTCGGGATCATAGAGCATACAGGGCACTCGGAAGAAAAAGGCGGGAAAATCAGGAAACTCCCCCTCCACACCCACAGCAACCAATCACAGTGCAGATTGCCTCAGGCAGGAGCCAGCGCTTTCCAACCAATCAAACACAACTGTGTGTTTGGCCCACTGCATAACTCCCCCCCGCCCCCACTCCAGCTATTAAATTTAAATATTTTAACAATATTAGACTATTCTCTGGGCGATGCGATTTGGGTCACCAGTTTAGGGAACTCTGGCACAAACACCTTAAAGGTAAAGGTTCCCCTCTCACATATGTGCTAGTCGTTCCCGACTCTAGGGGGCGATGCTCATCTCCGTTTCAAAGCCAAAGAGCCAGCGCTATCCAAAGACGTCTCTGTGGTCATGTGGTGGTCATGTCTAAACACCAAAGGCGCAAAGAACACTGTTACCTTCCCACCAAAGGGGGTCCCTATTTTTCTACTTGCTTTTTTTACGTGCTTTCAAACTGCTAGGTTGGCCGAAGCTGGGACAAGTAACGGGAGCTCACCCCATTACGCGGCACTTAGGGATTCAAACCGCTGAACTGCCAACCTTTTGATCGACAAGCTCAGCGTCTTAACCACTGAGCATCCCTTACAAACACCTTAGGACATGGCATACAGGTAGTCCTCGCTCAGTGACCATTTGAGGTTATGGCAGCTGAGCAAGGTCTAGGAAACCACTCATCTCCTCCCTACTGATTCAAATCCCAAGGAGCCAACCAGAACAACTATTCCGACAGATGTTCCAACTGTCTATGGGTCTACTGCGGAAGATTTGAGCTGCATGCAACTCAATTTCCACTGGCAGTAGTCCATCTTGCTTCCTTCTCATTGCCAAATTCAAGCTCCGGACTTTGCCTGTTTTTCTAGGCTTGCCACTTTGTACCAATTACCACTTTCCTTCCCCAGCCTAGGAGCCAGCCGAGAAGGGATAGCTGTGTGATAGGTCTAGCTGGGGAGTAAAAAAAGGGGGACAAGCATCAAGAAGGAAACACAATTTTGACTCCTCCTTCCTCACCTGTAGAAACTTCTCCTCTGAGCAGGGCTGTGCATGACTTTGCTAGTCTTCAGCTCCACGTAGCAACTAGGTGGCTGAGGCGAAGGGCTCCGAGGATCAGTGCAATCTACCTCTCCAGAGAAGAGAAGCGAGTGACTTCCCAAGCGGGACCGAATCACTGTGCAGAAAGCTTCATTTGTGTTCACTACTCCAGTTGGATCAGGAATCCCATCGGGAGTATCTGAAAAAGGAGAAGATGGTTCACTTCCTGGAAGTTACCTAAGGTCATTCCTTCAAGAAGCTGAACAGGCAATCGTCCACTTATTACCGCAATTGGAACTGGAATTTCTGCCATGAGTCAGACGTGATTTTAGAACCATTTTTATGATGTTGTTAAACAAATCATCATGGTTATTAAGTGAACCCCATGGTCGTAAATGCAAACTCATTCTTTTGGATAGTTTTTGCTGGAAACTTGCAAAAAAACTTGCAAATCAGGATCACATGATCACAAGACACCATTATCGATCGTAAATGTGAGCCAGATGCCAAACACCCGAATTGCGATCGTGTGAACATAGGGTTGGTAGGACGGGGCCATAAGTGCAAGGACCAATCATAAGTGTGAAGAACAGATTGTCATCAGTGCGACTAATGAACCCAACAAAAGCAGGCACTTTCAGGAACTTTGAAATCCCAAAAGCAAAACTTTATTGAGTACATCATTTCGGCACTGAAGAAAGCAAAATCAGCTCTAACTTTTCCCACGCAATGCTGTATTGTTAAAGAATAGCTTTCTCCCCTCCTCCCATTGGACAAGTCACATTCTCCAGTTATGAATCATTCTTTTGTTTTAAGAACAGTTCATGTCTTGGCCGACACCTGTAGAAGTGTCCTTGGTGGGTGCTTGGCTCTCACGGATGAAGTCTGGAGCCTTCATATTCCATCTTCCCCTGCCCTCCCCCATTCTTTGGCAAATTGAAAAGCAATGACATTCACAGGAAGCATAAGCGAATTCAGTCTTGTCACAGATGTTTTCAGCAGCTGTTGTAACTTTGAATCATCACTAAATAGATGGTCACAAGTCAAGGACCGCCTGTAGCGTCAAATAAACATTACATTGCATCATTGCAGCCATTCAGTCAATCATTAGCTGGATTAACTGATTAATATCCATTTCCACAGAAAGTGTCTCACGGTTTCTCCCAGATTTTTATTTTTCTGAGTTTGGCTACTACAGACAAACATGGCCCTCCTCCTACATTGCCTGCATCATTCCCAATAATTCAAACACTCTGAAAAAGTCAGCAGCCACCAGCTCAGTTCAGGAATTGAGGGGAAAAAAATTAAGCATCGTCCCTAAAGACCTGGTTTTCAATTCACAGCTGGGAGCTCTCCAGAAACCTTACCGGCACACATATATTGCTCAAATTTATATCCCATATATGTGAGCTCCTTTAGCATTTCTGAGCGCTGCTCCCGTTCTCTGCGGGCGGCCTCCGTTTCAAACTCGCTAATGTACAAGGTCCCACGGAAGAGAGTGACAGCCAGCAACCATCCCTCCCGACTCTCGTATGGGGTGGTCAGCACTTTGGTGAGATGCCCCCTCCAAGTCACAAAGTCAGCATTCAGGAGCTTTCTGCAGAGGAGAGGGAGAGAGAAAGGGAGAGAGAGAAAGAAAAAGAGAGAGAAAGAGAAAAGGAAAAAGGAAAAGGAGAAGAGAGAAAGGGAAGAAAGAGAGAGAGAAAGAAAAAGAGAAATTATGATTAACCAACCAATGAAACTAGGTCTGTCTAAATCCCAGTAGAGCCAAAGCAAGGTAACTATTTTGGGGTATGCCTTTGAGTCAGTGTTCACCTCTAATGATTGCCTAAACTAGTCCTTACAATTTTATTGACAAGATTTTTGAAAGCACCATATTTTTTGGACTATAAGACACACTTTTTTGTCTCCCAAAAGGGGGTGAAAATGTCTGTGCGTCTTATAGACCGATTATTGCCGAAGCCCCGTCCACCCACCAGCCGTTTTTTGCCTTTGTACGCCCCATTTTCGGGCCTTTTATCAGCCTTTTTCAGGCCTTTTTTCAGCCCGTTTTTGAAGCTTTTTTCGGCCTGTTTTGAGGCTTTTTTCAGCCTGTTTTCAAGGCTTATGTTGGCCCATTTTCAAGGCTTTTTGGCAAATTTTTAAGAAAAAAATGGGCCGAAAAAAGCAGAAAAAACAGGCTGAAAAAAAGCCTCAAAAATGGGCTGAAAAAAGCCAAAAAAAATGGGCCAAAAAAAAAAAGGCTGAAAAAGGCCCCAAAATGGGGGCGCAGACTTTTGTGGGGGCAAAAACTTTTTTTGTTGATTTCCTCTTCTAAATTTAGGTGCGTCTTATAGTCAGGTGTGTCTTATAGTCCGAAAATTACGGTAGTTTTCTCTTGAAATGTCTCTGAATATTAGTAGCTCGGATTGGTAGTTATGTTGTTGGTTTGAGCTCAGAGCTTGGCGATTTGGTTGCAAACGTTTCAGTTCCCATTCGAGGAGACATCTTTGGTGCGCTTTGGACTGTGCTTGTCTTGAGGAACACTGGCCTTTAAATACCTTTCTGAGTCCTGGTTGGATTTCGGGTTCTGAGGTTGGCTGGCTGTAGTTGCTGAGTCATAGTCCTTCATTTTAATAACAACACCAGCACTAATTTATATCACACGGACGGTACTTAAAACCAAAACACGGTACCTGTACAAGAAGAGACTTTCAGCCTTACAACTGATTAAAACACTCTCTGGCCAGCACTTCCTCTAACTCTTTCTCACCCTTTGTCCTCAGTCTGTAACTGCTTCCGGTTCTCCACAATCCATTGCAGCAGATGGTCCAGGCCTTCACGGACGCTGTCATCTCGCTGTACGTAGCGGTCGCGGTAGCCATCGCGCAAGTCAAATCCAGGGGAGGGGCCTTCGGCAGGGGGAGGAACATAGTAGCGCATCTGACGGGCATCTCCATGGAAGCACCGCTTGGCATCTAGGGAAAAGCGTCCCATTTCAGCTGGACGCCGGTAAAAGGGAAAAGGGGCGTCATACAGAGGGGGAGCAACCGGCAAAGTAAGGGGCGGCTTGGAATCGCTCCTTGGATTCTTGACTTTGGATTCATCCTCGTGATCCTCTTGGTTGAAAGACCTGGAACTGGCTGTGTGCTTCATAAGGGTTTGTGTCTAATAATAAAAAGAATGAGCATGAAACTTCTGCCTTCAGAATATACACCTGAGAAATTGTCCTTGCTTAGTGCACCTCTGCGTTTAAGGCTAAGATGGAAAATGTCTGTAGCGATTCTCAGTCATCCAGGTCAAGGTTGTCTCAAAGGTGCTTTTTTTAGGAGGCAACTGGACTTTCTTGTTTTTTTTTTCTTTGAAGGCATTTCGCTTCTCATCCAAGAAGCTTTTTCCGCTCTGATTGGATCCTACCCAGGGCCGGATTTTCCTATAGGCTAACTAGGCTTCAGCCTAGGGCCTCAAGATCAAGAGGGGCCTACATTCAAATTGTTAGCAAAATTAAAATTACACTTTCACTATAGGTGAAAGGGCCTTATAAGTGGAATAGCCTAGGGCCTCTTTTCATCTAAATCCGGCCCTGATCCTACCCCATCCAGTCAGAGCTGAAGAAGCTTCTCAGATGAGAAGCAAAACATCTTCAAAAAGAAAAAGCAAGAAAGTCCAATTGCCTCCTGAAAAAAAGCACCTTTGGAACAACTAAGACAGAAAGGAACTTTTAAAACTCTAACCCAATATTTGACATTACAAGTAGTCCTCGATGTACAACAGTTCATTTAGTGACTGTTCAAAGTTACAACGGCACTGGAAAAAGTGACTTATGACCGTTTTTCACATTTACGACCTTTGCGGTATTCCCACGGTCATGTGATCAAAAATTCAGGCGCTCGGCAACTGACTCATATTTATGACAGTTGCAGCGTGTGTGTTTTTGTGTGTGTTGTCATCATCTTTTGCTACCTTCGGACATGTAAAAGTCAAAGGAGGAGCCTGTAGTACAGTGGACTAAAGCATTGTTATTAACATCTGCTGCTTGCAATTACTGCAAGTTCAAATCTCACCAGGCTCAAGGTTGACTCAGCCTTCCATCCTTTCAAAGGTAGGTGAAATGAGGATCCAGTTTGTGGGGGCAATAAGCTGACTTTGTATAAATATACAAAAGTATGAAGGCTATTGCTTAATGCATTGTAAGCCACCTTGAGCCTCCGGAGAAGGGTGGCATATAAATTAAAGCAAAAAATAAAATAAAAATGGGGAAGTCAGATTCACTTAACAAACAGGTTACTAACTTAATAAGTACAATGATTCATGTAACAACTGCGGCAAGAAGAAAGGTCATAAAATGGGGCAAAATTAACTTAACAAATGTCTCGCCTAGCAATAGAAATGGGTTCAATTGTGGTCGTAAGTCGAGGACTACCTGTAAAACAAAGTTGTGGGGGAAAACCCCAAAGTCCTGGCTCCTAAATCACCCCCCCAGAAGAGTTTAGGAGCTGACCTCTGCCCTTTGCCCTCTGACCTGGCCTTGGATTCCTATAAATAAAGCCCCCCTCATTTGTGATCTTGTTCAGGAGGGGGGAGCGGACCTGGTGGGTATTACGGAGACCTGGTTGGGCCAGGAGGGGGGAGTCCCTCTCGTAGAGATGTGCCCACCCGGTTTCCGGGCATTTCATCAGCCAAGGTCACAGGGAAGGGGCGGGGGGGTGGCAGTTATCATTAAAGAGGGTCTTGGTCCGAGGGAGGCCACTGTTCCTCAGACGGCCGGATGTGAGTACCTCCTTGTGAAGTGGGGTCATGGGGTGCAGATGGGCCTGCTGGTTACGTACCTGGCTCCCTGCCACGTGGCAGCGGCCTTGCCTGAACTACTCAATGTTATAGCCGCGGTGGCGATTGATACCCCTAGACTTATGGTCATGGGGGACTTCAACCTGCCATCCGTCGGTGAGGCGTCTGAGGTGGCTCAGGAGTTCATGGCTTCCATGACGGCCATGGACCTGACCCAATTAGTTCATGGTCCTACTCACACGGGGGGAAACACTCTGGACCTGGTTTTTGTCTCTGGTCAGTGGCTGAGTGGTCTCAAGATAGGGGATATAACGATCGAGCCCTTGTCATGGTCAGATCACTCCCTCCTTCGCTTTGACCTTCGAACCGCCACACCCCGCCGCAGGGAGGCGGAACCGATGAGGTGGTTCCACCCCAGGCGCCTGATGGATCCGGATAGGTTCCAGACGGAGCTTGGGCCATTTCCTGAGGCTCTGGCACACGGCTCGACTGAACACCTAGTGGCTGCCTGGGATAGGGCGGCCGCTGGAGCTTTGGACCGGGTCGTGCCTTTGCGGCCTCTGACCCGGCGTCTATCTCACCTGGCTCCCTGGTTCACCGAGGAGCTGAGGGAGATGAAACGCCGGAAAACATGCCTGGAGAGCAGTTGGAGGGCCAGCCGTTCTGAATCTGACCGAACACTGGTAAGGTCTCATATTAAGACCTACCTGGTGGCAATAAAAGCGGCAAAGTGTAACTATTTTTCCGCTCTTATTGCATCATCAGATAATCGCCCGGCCGCCCTGTTTAGGGTGACCCGCTCCCTGTTCCACCAGGAAGCGCGGGAGGACCCCTTGGAGGGTAGAGCCGAGGACTTTGTACAATATCTGTATGACAAAATCGCTCAGATTCGGGAAAATTTGGACTCTGACTGGGTAGATTCGGGAGGGAGGATGGAGGCAAGTCTTGAGAATATTACCTGGGAAGAGTTTGATTCTGTGACTCCGGAAAACGTGGACAAGATACTGGGCAGACTGAGCGCGGCCACATGTTTATTGGACCCATGTCCCTCCTGGCTGGTGCTGGCCTCTCGGGAGGTTACACGAGATTGGCTCCAGGGGATTATAAATGCTTCCTTGAGAGAGGGTGTCTTCCCTGCCGCCTTGAAGGAGGCGGTGGTGAGGCCTCTCCTCAAGAAGCCTTCCCTGGACCCAGCAGTGTTGGCTAATTACCGTCCAGTCTCCAACCTTCACTTCATTGCGAAGGTTGTTGAGAGTGTGGTAGCGCAACAGCTTCCTCAGTACTTGGATGAATCGGCTTATCTAGATCCGTTCCAGTCGGGCTTCAGGCCTGGATACAGCACGGAAACGGCATTGGTCACATTGGTAGATGATCTCTGGAGGGCCCAGGACAGGGGTTGTTCCTCTGTCCTGGTCCTATTAGACCTCTCAGCAGCTTTTGATACCATCGACCATGGTATCATGCTGCACCGGTTGGAAGAGTTAGGGGTGGGGGGCACCGTGTTGCGGTGGTTCTCCTCCTTTCTCTCTGATCGGTCGCAGTCTGTGTTGACAGGGGGGCAGAGATCGACCCCGAGGCCCCTTGTATGTGGGGTGCCACAGGGGTCAGTTCTCTCACCCCTTCTGTTCAACATTTATGTGAAGCCGCTGGGTGAGATCATCCGTGGCTTTGGGGTGAAGTATCATCAGTATGCTGATGATACTTAGCTATACATCTCCACCCCGGACCACCCCAATGATGCCCTTAAAGTGATGTCCCAGTGCCTGGAGGCTGTACGGATCTTCGATGGGGAGGAACAGACTCAGGCTCAACCCATCCAAGACCGAGTGGCTGTGGTTTCCGACGTCCCGATATAGACAATTGGTGCCATCACTGACTATTGGGGATGAGTCATTGCCCCCCACGGAGAGGGTTCGCAACTTAGGCGTCCTCTTGGACTCATATCTTTAGAAGAACACTTGACGGCTGTGGCCGGGAGGTCTTTTTATCAGGTTTGCCTGATTCGCCAGTTGCGTCCCTTTCTGGATCGGGACTCGTTAAGTACGGTCACTCATGCCCTCGTCACTTCACCCCTGGACTACTGTAATGCTCTCTACATGGGGCTCCCCTTGAGGAGCACCTGGAGGCTCCAGCTGGTCCAGAATGCGGCCGCGCGGGTAGTTATGGGAGCAGCATGGCGCTCCCATGTGGCTCCCCTCCTGCGCGAGCTGCACTGGCTCCCTGTGGTCTTCCGGGTGCGCTTCAAGGTCTTAGTTACCACCTTTAGAGCGCTCCATGGCTTAGGACCGGGGTACTTACGAGAGCGCCTTCTGCCACCAATAGCCTCTCACCGCCCAGTACGCTCCCATAGAGAGGGGCTTCTCAGGGTGCCGTCAGCCAAACACTGTCGACTGGCGGCCCCCAGGGGGAGAGCCTTTTCTGTGAGGGCACCCACCATCTGGAACGAGCTCCCCCCAGAGATACAGAAGATCCCGGATCTGCGCACTTTCCGCCGTGCCCTCAAAACATTCCTGTTTCAGCAGGCCGGCCTGGCCTAACTTTCCCTTTATATTGCTTTTTGATTTTATTTTAAACTGGGATGTCTTGAATTATCTAGGACCAGAATGTTTAGTATATTTTAATTGGTTTTTTATTAACGTTTGTATTACATGTATTTTTATCCTTTGCTGTTCACCGCCCCTGAGTCCCTTAGGAATACGGCGGTATATAAATTTAATAAATAAATAAATAACGATCATCAGAAACAAGGGAAATCCCAACGCAGCCTTCCCTGTTCCTTCTTCCGAATTCCCCGCTTACCTGCCGTGACGTCACTGCCAAGCGCCGGGAATGCCTGCAGCCTCGTAGGGGTCGCACGCCTAACGTTCAACCACCACCCAAGCCCAGTCGGAGCGGTTGGTTTTCTGATCCAAAAACAAAGCCCAATTTCGCTTATTTGCATCATCTAAGTTGCATCATCAAAGGGCGCCAGTTAGCAGAGAAAGCCCTGCCTTTCTTTTTTCCTTCAGAGTCAATTGCAATTTAAATGTAGAGCCACTAGATGGCAGTCGAAGCCTGCTTTCTCTTTCCGGCGCCTTTAAGGTTTCCTGCCGTTCCTCAATTTCGGCCCTTTTAAAATGCGTGGATCTCAAGTCACAAAATTTCCCAGCCAGTGGAATTCTGGGAGTTGTAGTTTAGATTTCTTAAAGGGGCCAAGGTTGGAAAACACTAGTTAACTACTAGACCTTCCTAATTTGGTGGCTTTTGCTTCTGTTCTGCAATCCCAGCCTGGGGGATAATGGGAATTGTAGTGTGAGACATTTGGAGGACATGGGGAAAGTATTTTAGGCAAATTCCCATGGACCCTGTTCTGATCCTTTTTGGAAGGTGTTGAAAATTGTATTCATGTCAATGCAGTTAATCATTGGGAGGGACGGTTAGAGTATTATTAAATTCATATTATGTTTTTTAAACTACTGTTTTGTATTAGTATATATTTTTGAGCGTAGTCAGTCTTGTCTGATTTTACGCTAATTCAGCGGTATAAGTTAGATTGGGTAGTTGAAAAATCATTTTGGAAGAATGAAGTGTTTTTTAGCTGTCCATCTGGAAGATCCAGTGAGTCAGACAGAGTTGCTTCCCCTTCATTTAAAAAAAAAGTAAATATTTTTAAAAATCTGAAGTAGTTGGTTTTTCATATGCAATAAACTTAGACCTCACATTAATTTTTTGGTCAAAAACAGAGATGCATCAAAATAGAAGAAAGTGGTGGCTGTCTATGCTTTTGAAAGTCAGTCACTCGTGGAATAGAAAAAGCAACTTTCTTTTGTTTCAGATGTGGTCCCCTCCAGCCTGCTTAGAAGAAAGAAAGTCGATTGCTGATACAACATTAGACTATTGCCACTGGAGACTCATTTAAGCAGCGTTGCTTAGCTTTGAGAACTCTCTAGAGTGGAAAGGAAGAGTAAAGTAGCAGGGGACACAAAACCGCTTCTTCGCTGGCTAGACATTTCAAGACCAAGGACACAGAAAGAAGGTTGTAGTCTAACAATTCAGAAACATACATCACTTGATTTTTGAGTTTTTGCCAAAAGCAAAAGGTAAATGTGCACATAATGTAAATTTTCATTTTAAGTCTTGTTTCAGCATCAATGAGATGCTACTATCACCCAAACTTTCATAAAACAATTCTGATCGTGGGGGGAAAAAAACAACCCTAATCACCAGGAAATTGCTACATATATCAGATTTAGACATCAGAAATCTGCATGATCACCATATGGGGGCAATCTTGGCCCCATCTCAGGGCCATCCATATCTTTCCAACCCAGTGTCTGTCTTTCCTATAAGTCTAAAATCATTGCTTTCCAACCTCAGCAACTTTAAGTTGGGTGGACTTCAAATCCCAGAATTCTCCAACCAGTATCCTAAAATTGCAGAGGTTGAAAAAGACTGATTTAGATCAGGGATCTCCAACCTTGGCAACTTTACGACTTGTGGACTTCAACTCCCAGAATTCCTCAGCCAGGATGCGCTGGCTGAGGAATTCTGGGAGTTGAAGCCCACAAGTCGTAAAGTTGCCAAGGTTGGAGACCCCTGATCTAAATCAGTGTTTCTTAAACTCTTTTCGAAGGACCTCAGAAGTCTCTCTGGGGTCTGCAAAATTTAAAAAAAAAAATTGCCAGATATTGAAGACATTTGCAAAAATTTTAGCGTCACTCTTATTATTTTCAACTGTTAAAAAATAGTTTTTTCACGAAAAATATGTATATTAATATGGAATGGGTTTAATATTTTTATATGTTTCAATAAATTCTACAAATGCGTCTGTTTTAATATGGTAAAACATCAATAAACATAACCCGCATAAGCAGAAACTCTTTTGGGGGTTCTCCATAATTTTTAAAAGTTATAAATTGGGGTTCTGGGAGGGCCAAAAATTCAAGAAACATTGTTCTAGATTAGAAGAAGAGCCAAGCCCGCCTTCCTTCCTTTAAAAACGGCCATTAGCCAGACGAGGCAGCCATTGGACTTCCCTTCTGCCAGTCAAACTATTTTTCTCCCGCCTACTCCAAAGACGAAGGGCGGCTCCAAAAAGGCTCTTCGAACAACGTGACGTCATCTGTTGCCGACGACCAGCAAGCGAGACGACGCGAGTGAGGACTGAGAAGGGTAGGAAAGGCGTAATGCAGCCTCAATTCGAAGTGAAATCAATGGGAGGGGGGAGAGAAGGTGGGGGGGGGAGTCTGTGGGATTCTGAAAGTTATGATTCAGGGAGAAAATGTGTAAATTGAGGACAGGGAGGAGCTCGGAGGTGAAAGGTGGATAAATGCAGGTAGCAGCCAGAAAGAAAAACAGAGTTTTTTTTTTTAAAAAAAAACAAGTTTTATTGGGTTTTTTTCTTTTCTCCTCTCCCACCTTCACCCACATCTTTCTCTCTTTTTTGAACAGATTGTTGGTCGTTTCTTATCTTATACAATTAGTCAAATTCAAATAAATTTTACTCAATTAATTACAATTTTTGTCAATATCGTCTTCCCCCCTTTTCTTTTCTTTTTTTGAATCTACCTCAGTATTTCTATACTTGCATATATAAATACCTTTTTAATTTATCCCTAAATTCTAACTTTACTAGTTGTACGTATTTATCCCCTTTTATTCTTTTAACAAATATAAAATTTATTAGGAAGAAGAATGAGAAAAACAGGGTTGATGCTTAGTTGTGTTGCCTGTGAAATAAAATAGAATAGAATAACAGAGTTGGAAGGGACCTTGGAGGTCATCTAGTCCAACCCCCTGCTCAGGCAGGAAGCCCTATACAATTTCAGACAAAAATTTTTTGATTTGATTTATATGCCGCCCTTCTCCGGAGATTCAGGGCGGCTTACAATGCGTTAAGCAATAGCCTTCATACTTATGTATATTTTATACAAAGTCAGCTTATTGCCCCCACAATCTGGATCCTCATTTTACCTACCTTAGAAAGGATGGAAGGCTGAGTCAACCTTGAGCCTGGGGAGAACTTGCAGTAATTGCAGGCAGCTGATGTTAATAACAGCACTGTTAATAACAGTGCTTTAGTCTGCTGCACCACCAGGCAAATGGTTGTCCAATCTCCACATCCAGTGTTGGAACATCCACAACTTCTGGAGGCAAGTCGTTCCACTGATTATTTTTTTCTCACCGTCAGGAAATTTCTCCTTAGTTCTAGGTGAAAGCTTTTGCTGGAGAAACGTTTTGGAGCCGAGTCACATGAGGGAGCTGGGAGGAGAGTCTGAAAGAAGTAAAATACATTATCACTTGTGAGGAGTTGGTATCATCAGTTTAAGTTGTGTGATGTTTTGCTGTATTGTTTCAAAGGAGGGAGAGGTGGGGTAAAATTTTAGGAGAGAGGTGTAAATCTCCCCTTGCCTGCTTTTTCTCTTACAGGTAGTCCTCAACTTACCACAGTTTATTTAATGACCATTCAAAGTTACAACGGCACTGAAAAAAAGTGACTTATGACTGTTTTTCACACTTACAAGTGTTGCAGCATCTCCATGGTCATGAGATTTACATTCAGATGCTTGATTCATATTTATGACGGTTGCTGTGATCACCTTTTGTAACCTTTTTACAAGCAAATCCAATGGGGAAGCCAGATTCACTTAACAACCGTGTTACTAATTTAATAAGTGCAGTGATTCGCTTAATAGCTGTGGCTAGAAAGGTCGTAAAATAGGGCAAAATTCACTTAACAAATGTTTCACTTAGCAGAATTTTGGGCTCAATTGTGGTTGTAAGTTGAGCACTATCTGTACAGAATTGCTTATTTCTATGCTTGTGTCATTTGCATTCTTTTTAGAGAGTCATTGAGGCCACTTGGAGGTTTATCTGTCCTCAGGATCATCTGAGTAGTCATCTATCTCCAGTCTACAAAGCAGTCCTTTCGGTAGTTACCAGAAGGCTCTGCACCCATTTGCACTACTCAGGTGACCCTGAGGACAGATAAACCTCTAAGGGCTCTCAATGACTCTCTAAAAGAATGCAAATGACCAGCTGTCTGCAAGGACTATAAATCCTGCCATTCTCCACCATCCAGGTTAGAGCTGAAGAAGTTTCTTGGATAAGAAGCGAAACGGCTTCAAAGAAAAATCAGTCCAGTTGCCTCTTGCAAAAAGCACTTTTGGGACTTTTAAGGGAAGAGGTACTTTGCTTAATTGCTGCATGCCGATCTGACATTATGTAAAATCCAGCAGTTTTTAAAATATGCCAAGCAAATGGGGAAAGCATGAGGGTTTGTAATGCCAAAGATTTACCAGGGACTATTTTAAATACAAAAAAAGGTGGCAGAATGTTTGCTGGAATGAGAATCAAGGTTATTAGAGGGAATACAGTTTGTGAGAAGCCGCACAGAAGCTGTTTGCACAGAAGCAAAGCGATGCGTTAAACAAAAGGAAATATTTGAAAATGGGAAATGATATAGAATGAATGGGGAATAACAAAGAAAACATTTGGCGAACATTATAGGTAGTCCTCAACTTACGACCACAACTGAGCTCAACATTTCTTCTGCTAAGTGAGACATTTTTTAAGTGAGCTTTGCCCCTTTTTACGACCTTTCTTGCCACCGTTGTTAAGAGATTTCACTGCAGTTGTTAAGATAGTAACATGGTGGTTAAGTGAATCGAACTCCCCCATTGATTTCGCTTGTTAGGTCGCAAAAGATGATGACGTGACCCCGGGGCATTGAACTGTCATAAATATGAGTCAATTGCCAACCGTCTGGATTTTGATCACGTGATTGTGGGGATGTTGCAATGGTGGTAAGTGTGAAAATGATCATAAGTCACTTTTTTCAGTGCCGTTGTAACTTTGATAGGTCACTAACCGAACTGTTGTAAGTGGAGGACTCTATCTGTACAGCCAAATGAGCAAAAATCAACAGACTGGTTACATACGTACTCAATCTTAAGCCTTTGCTCTCACTCTCCCCAGCCCTATGAAGCGGAAGCACCAGCTCCTTTCTGATACTTTGAAGGCCAAGAAGCGACGGCTGGCTCCGAGTGACGGATCCGAGCCTTCAGGACAGGGTGAGAAAGAGTGAAATGCACTTTGCACAAAGCACCTGCTTTGGGGCAGGTGAATGAAAAAGGAGGGAGTTTGTAAATGGAGTCAGAGGAGGTCTTTACGGAAATGCTAAGACGTGAGACTTCTCCGTTCTTATCTTAGCTGTTCCTTTTCTCAGAGGGCCCTGCGGCAGTCGAAGCTGCTCTTCAGAATCTGGTATCTCTCTTCCCTCGCAAAGTATTTGAAGATTGCCTGCCGCCGTTGATTCTGAGGCATCAGATCTACAGTCTTGTCAAAGATCGTACGGTTGTGGACAGACATCTGGTAAGAACCTTCTGCCTGGTTGGGATACAGCAACATCAGCAGCGAGGTAACACAGCCAAGATGGTGGTCACAGCAGCCCAATCGAAGCCCCATCCATTGTGTGGGTGTGCGTGTGTGGGTATGGGTAAAGGTTCATCTTCCAAGCTTGTGGGTTGGTTTCCGAACATTTCATTACAAGACTAGGTAACATCTCCAGTGGAGTTTAGGGGATGTCGGTGTTTTTCTGTTTATAAGGGCTCAGGTGTGGGTGTATCTTCTGACAGTTCTTGTGATGAGTCATCTATGAGTCTTGTGATGGGTCTTGTGATAAGGAGATTACCTCAGGTCAGGGTCCTTTGGAGGGCGAACTGATAAGTGTGTGTGAGCGAGGGGGAAATTGCATGAGGTGGTTGAGGGTTGGTGCTGTTGATTTGGATTTTGAAGAGTTGGTAGGCTGGTTATAGGCCAACATGTCTGTTGATGGAATTGCTTGTGGAGTGCCCGGCTTCAATGAACTCACGAGTGTGGCGGGTGGTAGCGTGGGTGACGATTTTTGTGTTGCTCCAGTTGAACTGGTGCTGTTTGGGGTCAGTGTAGGTAGAGATTAAGGAGATAGATAGATAGGTAGGTAGGTAGGTAGGTAGGTAGGTAGGTAGGTAGGTAGGTAGATAGATAGATAGATAGATAGATAGATAGATAGATAGATCATATGCATGTACAAAAGAGATGAGATTTTGATTGCATTGCTGCAACTTCCACCTTGACTCTTTTGACCTCTCCCAGAGGTGCTGCTGTTCTGTCACCTTTAATCTGCGTCCATTGTCAAAGAATGGAGGCAGTCCTCGACTTATGACTTAATTTAGGGACCGTTTGAACTTAACGGTGACATTGAAAGAAGTTACTTACAACTTACCAGTCCCTGCACTTCTGAATACAGGTAGTCCTCGACTTAACGATCACAGTGGAGCTCAAAATTTATGCTGCTAAGTCAAAACGTTTGTTCAGTTTTGCCCCATTATATGACCTTTCTTGCCCTGGTTGTTAAGTGAATCATCGTCATAGTTGTTAAGTTAGCCACATGGTTGTTAAGTGAATCCGGCTTCCCCAATGACTTTGCTTGTCAAGAGGTCGCAAAAGGGGATCATGTGGACACTGCAACTGTCGTAAATATGAACCAATTGCCAAACATCTGAATTGTGATCACGTGACTATGGGGGAATGCTGCAATGGCCACAAGTGTGAAATACCGTCATAAGTCACTTTTTTCAGTCCTGTTGTAACTTCAAACGGTCACTAAATTAACTGTTGTAAGTTGAGGACCACCTGTACTACAGCATCCCCGTGATCATGTAATAAAAAATTGGGCGCTTGGCAGCAGGCATGTATTTATGACAGTTGTAAGGTTCAAGGATCATGTTGTGGCCCGTCAGATTGTGCAGATTGTAGCTGATTCCAACAATGAGGAGGCTGGTGTGGTGCTGCGTCAGCAGCCTGGGCAGCTGGCGCTCAAGTCAGACAGTGAGGAGGCTGGAGTAGATGTGGTGCCAGAGGCAGGGATTCAGCCAGGGCCTTCAGAACCTCCAGAAGCTCCTTTAAGTGAAGAGGATGAAGAGGAGGAGACTCTTCTCGATGCACGGGCACGCAGAGCTGCCAAAAGGCAGGAATGGTTCCTCAGGAGGAGGTCTCCTCGAGAGTAAGGCTTGGGGCTAATTGGCCACTCCCCTAGCCTATTTAAGGAGGACCGTCACTTTCAACAAGCTGTAGAGAACAACTTTAGTTCACTCTCCTTCGTATCTGCAAAATTGCTTCTGGGCTTTCTGCCAACTCTAGTAAGACTATGATTACCTTATCGTAGAATTCTGGTAGGCTGTTAAGACAGTTTATTAACAGCCTTTGAATGATAAAGAATAAGTTATTTGAGTAAAATAAGCTTTGTATAGAGTTTGTGTGTGCTGCGTTCTTTGGGGTCCGTAGCTGGGGCAGAACAGATCACTTGATCACTATTTGAGACCTCCCCAGCTGGCTTCCGACAACCAAAGTCAATAGAGGAAGATGGATTCAGTTAATGACCATGTGATTCACTTAACAGCTGCACTGATTCTCTTAACCACGGCAAAAAAGCCATAAAATTGTGCATCATTCACTTAGCAACCGCTTTGCTCAGCAATAGAAATCCTAGTGCCAATGGTAGTTGTAAATCAAGGACCACCTGTATTTATTTGACTTGTTATTCTGCTAGATACCCAAATCTCTCAGAAGTCGACAACAAAAATTAATTTAAAATCAGGACATTGTGAAGGTTCTTTGCTTTCTGAGGACTGGACACATATCACAGCCTAGCAAATCTATAGATCAGTGTTTGTCAACCTTGGGAACTTTAAGATGTGTGGACTTCAACTCCCAGAATTCCCCAGCCAGCATAGCAGACAAGGTTGACAAACACTGCTGTAGACAATTCTTTGCAGCACATAGGCACACCTTCCCCAGCAACAGGCTATTATTGCTCTCCACCCTTCTAAATTTACCTTTAATATTTAGTCCTTTAATTACTTAGTCCAGGCAAAAGTCTATTAATCTGTAAAGTAACCCAACAACCTTCTAGAGTGTTTACTCTATTTTGGATGAAGTGCGGGATGAGATTCGCCGTGGTGGTTCTAATTGCTACTGAGCTCCCAGCAAAGCTCCAAGCTCCTCTCAGGACTTCCCCCATTTGTCTGAAATGGAATAGTGCACAGGTATCAAACTCACCATGTCACGTTGCCGTCACATGATGTTTTGCAACGTTTTTCCCCTTCGCGGAGCTGAAGTGGGCCCACATCCGGCCCAGAGGCCGGAGTCACAAAACCCTTCCGATGCCTGACTATTTCTTGAGCAGCCACAAAACTAGCATATGTAGTTGAATTAAACATTCTGTTTTCTTCTGAATTTTTTTTTTCTTGGATTTATCCACAGTTGGCTTACCGGAGGTTGAAAAGCTCAATAAATCGCGTGCCGGGGTGTCGCATATTTAATATACATTTCTTTTGCATCTCTGACATATGTCTTTCTATTGATTCTATGCTCCCCAAACAGAAGGCATTTCACTGTAGATATGATACACATTGAAGAAAACAATTCTAACTTCACATCTAAACCAGTGAATTAGCAGTGACAAATCAGGAAAGATATCAATAGCTTAATAAAAACACGATCTGGTTTACAGGTACTACAGTAAGTGTAGTATATCACAGTGTTTGTGATGCATATTTTGAGTGACAGGGAGCCACAGCAGAGGGGTGAAAGAGCCACATGCGGCTCCAGAGTCACAGGTTGCTGACACCTGGTATAGGGTTTCCTGCTTGAGCAGGGGGTTGGACTAGAGGATCTCCAAGGTCCCTTCCACCTCTGCGATTCTGTTACCAGGATATGCTGCTCATCGTAGCTTGTGGCCCTATAGGAGACCTGCTTGTAATAGCTGACACTCTCCAAACATCACTTCAGCTTCTTCATCCCTATGCCATTTGCTTATCACTTTTCCTCCTCTACACCCCTTCCCACTCTATCTTAGCATTTGTTTTTCTAAGCTAAACATCTGGGTGGGGCATATAATAATAATAATAATAAGGGCATGTTATTATAATAATAACAGAGTTGGAAGGGACCTTGGAGGTCTTCTAGTCCAGCCCCCTGCTTAGGCAGGACACCCTACACCACTTCAGACAAATGGTTATCCAACATCATCTTAAAAACTTCAGTGTTGAAGCATTCACAACTTCTGGAGGCAAGTCATTCCACTGATTAAATGTTCTCACTGTCAGGAAATTTCTCCTTAGTTCTAAGTTGCTTCTCTCCTTGATTAGCTTCCACCCATTGCTTCTTGTCCTATCCTCAGGTGCTTTGGAGAATAGCTTGACTCCCTCTTCTTTGTGGCAGCCCCTGAGATATTGGAAGACTGCTCTCATGTCTCCCCAAGTCCTTCTTTTCAGTAAACCTTACGTACCCAGTTCCTGCAACCGTTCTTCATATGTTTTAGCCTCCAGTCCTCTAATCATCTTTGTTGCTCTTCTCTGCACTCTTTCTAGAGTCTCCACATCTTTTTTACACCGTGGTGACCAAAACTGGATGCAGTATTCCAAGTGTGGCCTTACCAAGGCATTATAAAGTGGTATTAACACTTCACGTGATCTTGATATAGTGAAGGAAAATTAACTTTAATTGATGATTGCCCTTTCCCTCACTCGCTTTTCAGTATCCCAGTGAAATAAAGCTTTGAAGATACTGGCCTTCAAGAAAGGGTATATTTCTTCCAGAAAAAGGAAGGATACCCAAACTACTTTTGTCACAATAGTGGATTCATAAAGCACACTAAACCAGGTCAGTTAAAAGACCAGGAACCACAACTGCAGCATATCCTAGTTTTACTTAGCTTTAACTTTCCTTACAGGTTGTTGTTTTTTTAACACCCTGTTTCCCCTAAAATAAGACATCCCCTGATAATAAGCCCAATCGGCTTTTGAGCGCATGTGCTGAAATAAGCCCCCCCACCCCACCGAAAATAAGCCCTCCCCGAAAATATCTAAACACATGCGCAGCCAGTCCCCACCATTTCCCCGGGTTAGGGTTAGGGAGACAGACCTGGAAATCAGGTAAGATGGCAAGAGGAGCCCCGTTTTTCTCCATGCACCCCAAAATAATAGGACATCCCTGAAAATAAGGCCAAGCACTTATTTCGGGGTTCAAAAAAAACATAAGACAAGGTCTTATTTTTGGAGAAGCACGGTAGCTCTGCTATGCAAGCCAAAAAATTTTGGTTCAGCATATTGAGGGAATCTTTAAAAAAATTCAGAACTCCAACAACGTGTTTATTGTGTGAATTCAACTATGAGATGGGTTTAGTTTTTTTAATGTCCGATGGCTATAGATAATTGCTGTTTTTTCCTGCCATATTCGCCGATGCTTTTGTTGTGGTTCGCCAGCAGCCTGCAGAGCTGGCAGCGGAGTCGGACAGCGATGAGGCTGAGGAAGAACATGGGCCAGTCCTGGAGGCTGGGGAAGGCCCGGATGAGGGCTCTGTGTCGGAGGCAGAGATGGGGCCAGGGCCATCGGGGAGTGATGCGTGGACTTCGGAGCCTCCAGAGGCTGACAGTAGAGAGGCAGAGGAACAGGAGGAGCCTGTTCCTAGTGCATGTATGAGAAGAGCTGCCAGAAGGCAAGAGCAGCTAAAGCAAAGAGGACGACTCGGGAGTAGGGCCAAGAGATGATTGGCCCCTCCCATAAGGCTTAAAAGGCCAGCAACGGCGTTTGGGCTCTTTGTCAGAAAAGACGTTGGCGTCTTTTGCTTTTGAATTTTTCCCAAAAGAAGCCTTTGGCAGTTTGCCTCATTATACCAAGGTTGGTGATTAGACTGAAGAATTTGTATTATGAAGAGTTTGCTTTAATTTAGTTTGGACTACGCTGAGAATGAGTTAATTCTCAGCTGTTCTAATAAAGTCTGTTCGTTTTGGAACTGTTTGCATCGATTACTACTTACTTGGGCCTGGGTCACAACAGCTTTGCTCGGCTTTTTATGCTCTGCTTTGTCTCTTCCTCAAAATTCACATGCCATATCTGCTTCTGGAAACAAACTCTGAAACTCTTTTTTCTCTCTGTAGAGCCAGCTGAAAAATGAGGGCCGGATCCGAATGTTTCAGCACAGCATTGAAGCGGATTTTTTTGTGGTGGCATTCACAGACAGCTACGTATCTAAGGTTGGCTTCTACCAAATGGATGGGGTAGAAGAGCCAAAGAGCCAGCAAGCTGGTGATGACGGTCTTATTTTATTTTTTCTCAGGTGCAGGAATTTATATCGGGAAAGGAGTTTGCCAGGACAGTGAAGAAGTTTTTAGATTCAGTCCTTACCGTTTGCCCTGACATCAGTTTCGACAAGAAAAGGATGTTGAAAGATTTTGGCTTTAGGGACACAGAAATCACGTAAGCAGACGGAAGAGTCCCTTGGGCTACCAATTTTCCTGCTGTTCCGTACCTATTCCCCCCCCCTCCTTTCACTGTTTGCCAACTTTTTCTCCAAATTAAGCTCATTCATTGCCTCATTCAGTGTCTGTTGGTCGGGGAATTCTGGGAGTTGAAATCCACCCATCTTAAATCTGCCGAAGTTAAAAAACACCGCTACATGGTTTTGCTAGTGATTTAAAGACAAATATGTCTCTCTGCTTTCTGAGAATGCACGCTCTTGTTACAAAAGGCAAGTTCTTTGGGAGAACTTCAATCTCACAGGATCAAGTCGTAGTCTTGTCTCATTCAGGGTTCTGTTTCCCACAGTGGCTAATTACTGTGTTTCCCCCAAAATAAGACCCAACTGGAAAATAAGCCCTAGCATGGTTTTTCAGGATGCTCGTAATATAAGCCCTACCCCCAAAATAAGCCCCAGTTAAGATTGTCAGCCAGACAGAAGCATTTAGTACCGTATTTTCCCCCAAAATAAGACCTAACCAGAAAATAAGCCCTAATGCATCTTTTGGAGCAAAAAATAATATAAGACCCAATTTTATTTTCAGGGAAACACAGTAAATCAGGGGTGAAATTAAAAAATTTCCTCTACTGGTTCTGTGGGCGTAGCTTGTTGGGGGAAGGTCATGTGACTGGGTGGGCGTGGCCAACTTGACTGATGTCACATCGAGGGGCTCCTCACCGGCTCCTCCCCTCCCAGCCACTCCTTGTCGCAAATGGCAGGAAAATGGGGAGAGGAATATTCCTGCCTACCATCCTTCCCTCAGTCTGTGCTGAGATTGAGGAATGGATGATAGGCAGGAAAATTCCCTTCCCCATTTTCCTGCCTTTCACAAAAATGGCTCCATTCCAGCTGCTTCCCCCCACCCCTGTCCCTCTCCCTCCTGGGGGCTACCTTAAAGGGACAGGCTGCAGCAGCTCCGTTGCGAATGGAGGGAGAAAAGTTAGCATTTTCTCTGCTGCATTTAACATTGAATTCTGTGGCAGAGAGAATGCTAACTTTTCTCCCACCATTCAGAACGGAGATGCTGCTCCCTTTATGGTTCCCTCCTGGCCCCCTCCCTCCTGGGGACTACCTTAAAGGGACAGGCTGCAGCAGCTCCGTTCTGAATGGTGGGAGAAAAGTTAGCAGTCTCTCTGCTGCATTTAACATTGAATTCTGTGGAATATCGAGCGGCCGGAAGAGGTGAGCGGCAATCGGCCAGGCATGGGTGGGGCCAAGGAGTGGTAATTACTACAGGTTTGGCGAACTGATGCCCATAATCCCTAGTGGTTTGCCCAAACCGGTCCGAACCAGTAGGATTTCACCCCTGTGGTAGACACCTTGGAATGTTGTTTGACAACTCATACAAAGATAGTCATTGTCTTCTTTTTTTTTTCAATTTACAATATTTTATTAGATTATAGAATAAAATACAAGAGTACAAAAGCAAATAGTAGGACACAATGGGGAGGAGGAGGAGAAAGAAAAGTGAGGAGAGGAGGGAGAAAAAAAAAAAAGCCGCTTATGACCACAATTAAGCCCAACATTTCTGTTCCTAAGCAAGATAGATGTTCAGTGAGGCTTGCCCCATTTTACAACCTTGCTTGCCTCAGTCGTTAAATGAATTGCTGCATTGTTAAGTTAGTAACAGGGTAAGTTAAGTGAATCTGGCTTCCCCATTGACTTCGCGTGTCTGAAAAGGCAGAAGGGATTAGTCCACAAATCAGCTATACATTGTTAGTCGTGGAATAAATCACAATGGACATTTACTTTTTCCCTTTCTGCCTTTTCTTCAGGCAGCTGGTGAATGCTGGCGTCTTGACTGTCCGTGATGCCGGGAGCTGGTGGCTTGCCGTGCCTGGAGCAGGCCGCTTCATCAAATGCTTCATCAAAGGTGTGTCTGTTCACACATTGTGCTAAGCAATAGTTGTAGTTTGTTGGCTGGACTCATACATGATGCTAAGAAGCAAAATAAACAAATCACATTATCACTCCGAGCCTGTGACTTTTGAAACCTGCAAGATTTCACTAGATTAAGCAAGTCCCAAATTTGCATCCAGAACCAGCAAATTATATTTCAGTTTTTTTGGGTAGTAGAAACTTCTTCGCATTTTAAATTCGTGAAACCATTACAATTTAGAGTGGCTCTTTCATTTGAAGGTTTGTTTTTCCAAACTAAATTGCAAACTTGCAAACTGCTGCAAGAAAAAGGGGGAAAAAAGAACAGTTCTCCATTACCTTATCCAGTGCAGGATGTCCAGTCTTGAACTCGACTCTAATGCTGGAATTTGTCAGACCTGCCCTGACTTGGTCCCTTAGCCAAAAAAAGACCCTTGACTCCATTTGTAGCGAGGGCTATACTTTTAATAAGAGCCAAGTGGATTACAGAATGACAAAGCCAGAACTGAAGTTCGCTTGCCAAAACCTCCCAGTTAAACTTTCCTGGTCCAATTCCTCTCCTCCCCTATTCCATTCTTGTCCAATTATATTTGCATAAATTGTTTTTGGAACAGTCTCTTCGATGGAGGGCTGGTTGCAGGGGTGGGTTCTAAATTTTTTTACTACCGGTTCTGTGGGTGGGGCTTATTTTGTGGGTGTGGTTTGATGGTTATGTGACAAACAATTCTTTAGGATTTAGCAGAGGTACTGGTCTACCAGCCTTTTAACTGCTTGCAGAGCTGTACCGGTCTACCCATTTGTTTTTGGAGTGTTCCGTTCTACCCATTTGTTTTTGGAGTGCACTGGTCTACCACCACACTGCCTTTTACCGCTGATCAGCTGTAGGGCGGCCCTTTGAAGCACCGCAGCAAGAGTTTAAAACAGTTTTTTGCCGCTCTGCCACCACCAAGAGCATCGGAAACCGCTTTAAGGCAGCTTGGCCTCAATTGCCAATCTACCGCCACCGAGCGGTTTACAAGGAGCGGATCGGTTTTAGCCGATCATTTGGGAGGCTTCTTGGCTTCTCAATTTAAAGCTACGGTGTCTTGGGTTTTTTTCTCTTCTTTATCAAGTGAGCCCTGATTTTTTCCTTCTAGCCGATCAGCTGGGACTCAGGAGGCAGCGAATAGATTGGGGGCAGGCCCAGGCAGAGATGGTATTTACCAGTTCTCCGAACTACTCAAAATTTCCACTACCTGTTCGCAAGAACCGGGGAGAACCGGTAGCAACCCGCCACTGGCTGCTTGGTTGGTGAGCTGTTGCATTCCATTCCAAGGGTTTGACCCTAGAGATGGTGTCTCTGGAAGGCACAATGAATTTGTAGTCTTCCCCTCTCCCATCCAGCTCCCTCCCCCGCAGTGCATAGCAGACTGAGAGCTAGCAAAAGCAAAACTGAAGCGTAGGATGGCAGCTCTGACAGTATGTTTCCGAAAGCAGCTGCTCGCTGACCATTCTTCTCTTCCCAGGAAGGAAAGCTGTTTTGGGGATGATCCAGAAATCCAAATACAAGGAAGTCCTACTGTCTGATTTGCAGAGCCGTCAAGCGCCCAATGCGGTGAAACTGGGCCTTCCCTACCATATTCACGACATCATTGGAGCCCAGCTGGTTGACTGGTATTAGATTCCTTTTTCTTCTCTTTCTTGTCTCCGTTCCCTTCTATTTACGGCTTCCAGGAACACACCCAGGCAATCCTACATCGATTCATTTAGCAACTGTTCGAAGTTACAGCCGCTTTGAAAAAAAAGTGGCTTACAACCGATCCTCGCGCATACAACCGTCGCGGCATCCCCACGATCGCATGATTAAAATTCGGATGCTTGGCAGCCATCGTACATTTATGAGAGCTGTGACATCCTGGGGCCATGTCATTGCCATTTGTAACCCTCCCAGCTGGCTTCTGACAAGCAATGTCCATGGGGAAGCTGGATTTGCATAATACTACATGATTTAGTTAAGGGACGCGGTGGCTCGGTGGCTAAGACGCTGAGCTTGTCGATCAGAAAGGTCAGCAGTTTGGCAGTTCGAATCCCTAGTGCCGCGTAACGGAGTGAGTTCCTGTTACTTGTCCCAGCTTCTGCCAATTTAGCAGTTCAAAAGCATGTAAAAATGCAAGTAGAAAAATAGGGACCACCTTTGGTGGGAAGGTAACAGCGTTCCGTGCGCCTTTGGCGTTTAGTCATGTCGGCCACATGACCACGGAGATGTCTTTGGACAGCGCTGGCTCTTCGGCTTTGAAACGGAGATGAGCACCGCCCCCTAGAGTCGGGAATGACTAGCACATATGTGCGATGGGAATCTTTACCTTTATCTTTACCTTACATGATTTAGTTAGAGTAGAAACTGCAGTGATTCACTTAACCATGACAAAAAAAAAGTTGTAAAATCAGGCCACACAACTCACTTAATAATCCCCTTCCTTAGCAATCAAAATTCTGGTCCCGAATGTGGTTATATGTTGAGGACTATTCTCCCCCACCCTCTTGGATTTTTGACCTTCTCAGAAATAAAATAAAGGGATTTATTTATTCTTTCCCTTCCAAAGAACCCAAGTTGGAATGCTGATATAGGTAAACAGGGTTTCTGAATCTTGTTCAGATATGTGGACTTCAGCTCCCAGAATTTCCCAGCCAGCATGCTGGCAGTAGAAGTCTACGTATCTTAAAAGTTGCCAAGGTTGGCAAGCACCGGTTTAGAGATAACTGCACGTTTTAACAAGAGGATCAGTGGGTTAAACATTCACGTGTCTCCGTACCATTGTTATTCGACATTCCTCTTGAGAAGTCTTTAAGGAATCCAGTCAGATCCTAGAATTTGAGAATGTCTTTACAGATAAAACTGGGCAGCCACAAAAGTCGAAGGCCAGATCTTCTGCTATCTAATCTGTCCTTGGGATTCTAAGGTTACTCCTAGATATTTGCCTATCGGGTTCATTTTAAATATCCTGTGTCTGCTATCCATTTTGAAATCTTATCTTACCATCTTACCTTACCATCGCATTGAGCAATTCTGAGAGTTGGTTGAAATATAACAGAACTATGGAGATTTCAGCTAGGAATAGAATAAGGATAGGATAGAATAGGAATAGGGATAGGATAGGATAGGATAGGATAGGATAGGATAGGATAGGATAGAATAGAATAGAATAGAATAGAATAGAATAGAATAGAATAGAATAGAATAGAATAGAATAGAATAGAATAGAATAGAATAGAATAGAATAGTTAATTGGCCAAGTGTGACTGGACACACAAGGAATTTGTCTTTGGTGCACATGCTCTCAGTGTACATAAAAGGGAAAAAAAAAAAGAGTGGAAAAAAACATTCAAGAATCATAAGATACAACACTTAGTTATAGTCATAGGTTACTAATAAGCAATCAAATCATACTAGGAAACAAACAGAACAATATAAATCGTAAAAATACAAGCAACATGGTTATAGTCATAAGTGGGAAGAGGTAGGTAATAGGAAGGATGAGAAGAAGAAGAAGAAGTAAATAATTTGTAAATTATTCTTAGTAAATAATTTGACAGCGTTGTGGGAATTAGTTGTTTAGCAGAGTGATGGCGTTCGGAAAAAAACTGTCTTTGTGTCTAGTTGTTCTGGTGTGCAGTGCCCTATAGCCTCGTTTTGAGGGTAGAAGTTGAAACAATTCATGTCCAGGATGTGAGGAAACCTTGTTTCTGATCTGTCCCCGTCCACACACACACACAAACACAACCAGCCGAGGGTTAAGAAAGTACTTGGCACGCACACAGGTCGTTATCTCAAACTTGGCAGCAATATAATCACCGTCTGCCAAGAGCTTTTACTGCAACAGATAACATAAATTACATACGCATTGCAAATAGTCCAGCAAAAACAATATCCCTTTCGGCAGCTTCAGACGTTGTTCAAGTGACTAGCCAAAGTTAGTTTTTGTTCGTCACGGAGTTTTACCAGCCACCACCCTCTCTTATATAGTCTCTGGGGTGTGGTCCAGTGACTCAGTTCTAATCCCTAGCACGCCTCCTTAACTGCTGCAACCGTTTATCACGCCTTCGTTGGCGTGCATCCAGGAATGACGGCTCTCGTTCGCTCTCATCCGAGACACCTGGCTCCTGGCTAATCTCCTCTCCCTTGGCCGGCACCTGAGACAGTGCCAGAGGGGAGGGGCCTGGAGAGGGAGGCCTGGCTGACTCCTCTTCCTCATGTTCGGAGCTTTCTTCCTCCGATGAGATAGGCTCAGAGGGCGGGGCCACAACAGTTTCCTGTCATTGCTTTGCTATGAATGGAAGAGCATTGTTGCAAAACAGTTTCTGGTTGCACTGGGACGGATTATAATACTTCACCAGAGAGCTTTAATGATTAAATGATTGCCTTGTTCCATCAAAGGACAAACTCTTCCATGTGGGATAGCCCCGGTGAATGTCTGAACTTAGCGACAGGAAATACAAAATACAAAAGTATTCACTGTATTTCTTTTCATACCATTTTCATGCAGCTTGGCTATCTTTCTTTCCTGTTTTTAATGTTGACGATCTCTTTCTCATTCTCTCTAGTGTGCCAACGACCTCTGGGACCCTCCTGCGACTAAGAGACGATTAAAACTGCCATGCAGAGAACTGTGCCCAAAATAGACTATTTTGCCTTGAGATTTTTTTTTCACGTTGGGATTCGGGGTCTTCTGCTTGAGCCCCCGGCATTAGTGGGACCAGAAGAAACTTTTCCTCAGCAAAATAACCTTAACTGATCTAGAAATTGCACTTAATATAGGGGGTCCTTGTAGGGAACCATCTTAGAAGGATCGGGACAGGGGTGAAATGTAAAATTTGTTACTACCGATTCTGTGGGTATGGCTTGGTGGGGGGGGGGTTTAATATGACTGGGTGGGCGTGGCCAACTTTTTTAAAAAAAACTTTTCAAAGCATTTTTTCTAATGCTTTGAAAAGCCTCTGCCGATCAGGCAACTCAGCTGGGATCATCAGAGAGGCTTTTTAAAAAATGGCTCTCTGACCATCAGGCAACTCAACTGGGATCGTCAGAGACTTTTCAAAGCATTTTTTTTACCACCTCTTTAGCCAAGAGGTTGCAGGAAAAAATGCTTTGAAATTCTGACGATCCCAGCTGAGCCACACGATTATCAGAGGCTTTTTTTTTTTTTTTTTTACTTTTAAAAGCATTTTTTCATCGGAAGAGGTTGTAGAAAAAATGCTTTTAAAAGTAAAAAAAAAAAAAAGCCTCTGATGATCGTGCGGCACAGCTGGGCATGGTGAGGGGGTGGGGCGCAAGGATTTTTGCTACCGATTCTCTGAACCACCCGTCGCCATCGCTACCGGATCGGATGATCCGGTCCGAACCGGGAGCATTTCACCCCTGGATCGGGACTACCCACATTAATGGTTACATGCATGGGCCTGAATTGAGAGTAAAATAAAATTATGCAGTCTTTGTTCATGAATTGCAGAGGCTGAAGTAAACTGAAAATGCTGATTGCAAGATATGCCCCCCTAGCCGATTCATTCCTTGAGTATGGTGTTAGGTATTTATTCTGTATACCTTGAGTATGGGTATACCTTGGGTATGAATTTTGTCACTTGTTGTAAAAAGAAAGAAGTTTGGAAAGCGTCTTTAAATGGAATTAAAGCCTCAAAGGATGTGCTTGTCTTTTATTCTCTTCGCACTCATTTTGTAGGAATATACATAACTATTTTTATGGGGAGGGTTTCCCCCCCAATTCACAGGTGCATTTCAGATTACAGATAAATCCTCCATTTAAGAACAGTTCATTTAGTGACAGTTCAAAGTTACAGCATCGCTGAAAAAAGTCACTTACGACCGTTTTTCATACTTATGACCCTTGCAGCATCCCATTGCCCGTGGTCAGGTGATCAAAATCTGGATGCTTGGTGACTGATTCATATTTATGACGGTTGCAGCATCCCAATGGCCATGTGATCAAAATTCTTGGCTTGGCAACTGACTCACATTTATGACGGTTGCACATTTATGACGGTTGCAACTGACTCACATTTATGACGGTGTCTTGGGGTCACGCGATCCCCTTTTGTGACCTTCTGACAAGCAAAGTCAACGGGGAAAGCCAGATTCACTTAACAACCGTGTTACTAACTTAACAACTGCAGTGATTCATTTAACAACTGTGACAAGAAAGTTCGTAAAAATGGGGCAAAATTCACTTAATAACTGTCCCACTTAGCAACAAAAGATTTGGGCTCAACTGTGGTCATAAGAGAAGAACTAACTGCACTTTGATTCTAGCTTGTATAGTAGGCTTATTCTCCCTTTGTAAAAGGATCTAAGCACTTATTTGCCCTTTGTGATACAGGAAACTGCCTTATACTAGACACTGAACAGCAAATGCTTGTTCTTCTCTTTTCGGCAGTGTAAAATTAAGAATTGCAGTTATTACTATTGCTCATTCGTTACACAACTTCACATGTGCTTCCACTGAGTCACATGTATTTTGTTCATGTCCATTTTTCCCATCTGGAGAGATCGTTTTGAACAGTGCAGTTTCTAAGCTGTCCCCACCCTAAGTGATTTACTACAATCTAGAAATTTAGAATTTTTACTACAATCTAGAAATTTTTCTCATTCCTAGCCCCAGCGTATTTATGAAATGATTAGAAAATGTCACTTTTTTAAAGAAGATCTTTGGGAAGGACTCCTTCAAAACTAGCTATTTAATGCTGTGTTATTTTTTACTCTTCAATTTCCTCAGCAATCTCTGGGGGGGGGGGGAACCTTTGTTTTAAGGCTGGACTGCTAAGTTTTCATTATTGATATATCCCCCCAAAGTCAGGCAATTCATTATGAATCCGTATCCTGATCAAACGTACCTCTTTCTCAAAGGAGGATATTAATATCACAGAACAGGTTCTGCCTTCTGCCGGTCGTGTATCTTTCCACCTTCTCCAAATAGCTGATTCCCCTCTTCATCTTCCTTTTAGTACTGACAGCCAAAAAAGCCCATTTGTATAATAATTGTCAATTATTATCTTCCCTTGCCAGTCTGAGTTCTTTTTATGGTGTAGGGTTCAGCTTATCGATGCAGTAAAATATCTAACTCCAGGTGTAAGAAACAAAATCAAGAGAACCATATTAATTGTATTAATAGGGATTCAATAAAATCTGCAAGGTTATAGATATTGCAAAACTCCTAAATGGATCTCGTCAAACCTCCGTATAGTAGGCCGAAACCACACACATCTTTAAATCTCTAAAATAGTATGTCGTTCCAGCCATACATTTTAATATTTTATTTTGGGGCCATCCAACATACTTTGGGCATGTGGATCTGTGGGTTGCAGGACCAGGCATGCAACTCATGTGTTCTCCGGGACTTGCGACTCCTGCCCAGTGAGTAGATGGCAGTCATGGCTTGGAGAGCCTTTGCAACAATTTTATTGTGTGCCAGTTGCATTCTTTCCTAGATCAGGAGACCTTGTGCTCAAGTCACTCAAGCCCTGGTCGTCTTCCAGTCGGACTGCTGGAACGTGCTCTACCCAGAGCTCCCCTTGGAAGAGTATCTGGAAATGTTCTGATCCAGCTCCCCAAACTCTCTGAAATTAAATCAATTATTCCTTTATTAGGAGCGCCAGCAGCCTCGGCAAAAAGTTTCTCTTTCACCTCAGGCTAATAAGTCTGTCTGGCAGGGAAATTAATAGTTGTCTGCCACATCTATTCATCTCTGCTCCCTGTCTTTTTTTTTTTTTTAAAGAAACTTTATTATAAAGTTTAAAAACATAAATATATTAACATTTCCATTAATATCAGATGTGCAGTGGTTTTTTTTTTAATTGAAAAAGTTTTTCAAATACAAATTTTACCCCCCCTTTCCCCCCCCTCCTCCCTAACCCCCCCTCCCCCTCCCCTCCCCCTGTGGCTTCTTCAAAATAAAACCCGAATTCATAACAGATTATATACTACTTTAACATCCCCTTACTCCATCCCCCCTATGCTGACCCTTTCTTTCTAATAATATTATTATATCCCCCTTATACTATACATTTCGAAATAACATTCTACTATAACATTATATATAACTCCTAATTTAGCATAATAATATTATTATATCTCCCAGTTTAGCAATTTCTGCTCATAATCTACCCTTTTTCTCCCCCCCCATACATATATCTCTTAAATCAAATCTTTTATGTATATTAATATAACATTTCAAAGCAACCTTCCACTATAAGACTATATAATAAATCCTAATTTAACATTGGTTTTAACTAGTGGTTTAGTGCAGTGGTTTTAACTATATACAAAATATATTTCTGGTGTCATTTAAGTTACTTTTTACTTTTATTTAACACACCTTTTTCTCTTCCTTTCGTTTTATCATTCATCCATTCATACCACCTTCCCCACACGGTATAGTATTCTGAATTCTCATCATCATTTATTTCATGGGTTAGTTTGGTCATCTCTGCGCACTCCAGTATTTTTCTAGTTATAAGCTCTTCTGGTGGCTCTCTGCTCCCTGTCTTTTATCCCCAGACCTAGGGTGGGGCTTCGGTAGCAGCGGTGGCTCTTCTGTCCCAAGGATTGGCCCACGGATTTCCCCCCAGAGATACGGAGGATCCCAGATCTGCGCACTTTCCGCCGTGCTCTTAAGACTCTCCTATTCCAGCAAGCCGGCCTGGCCTAATTTTCTCCCCTGTTTTAAAATTCTTTTAAATCGAAATTTGAATCTGTTTTAAATTATTGGGATTTTTAATTGTCTCGGGCTAAATTATTTAATCTGGTTTTAATTATGTTTTTTAACTTTTGTATCTATGTATTTTATTTTGTGCCTGTTCACCGCCCTGAGTCCTTCGGGAGTAGGGCGGTATATAAATCTAATAAAACAAACAATAAAACAAACAAACACTGCTCTCCTCTCCTCTGCCTTCTGCGCATCTGCGTGTCAGGCACAGGACCCAGCTGTTCCTCCTCTTTCTCATCAGCCACCTCCAGACCTGGGGGCTGTTGACTCTCCATCTGAGGGCTGATGGGCAGCCCAGGCTCCGCCTCTGTTTCTCTCTCTCTGACAGCTCCATTCCCTCTTCCCCCTCGGAGCTCTCAGGTTGCCTTGATGCTGACCCTCACTCCCACGCCTCCTTCTCATCTGATTCGGCTGCTGGAGGGGGTGGCGGCTGACAGGCCGCAACATGAAGCTTCAGAGGGTTCAGTTCTTGGGGCCCCTCCAGTGGCCTATGTTACACTGCTGTCCTGCATGCTGCACTGGTTATCAGTTTGCCAGAGCCGTGGTGGTGCAAGTGGTTAGAATGTGATATTGCAGGCTAATTCTGCTGACGGTCGACTGCCGGCAGTTCGATTCTCACCGGCTCAAGGTTTGACTCGGCCTTCCATCCTTCCGAGGTGGGTAAAATGAGGAGCCAGATTGTTGCGAGGCAATAGGCTGACTCCGTAAGCCGCTTAGAGAGGGCTGTAAAGCTCTGTGAGGCGGTATGTAAATCTAAGGGCTATTGCTATTCCTTCCAGGTTCAATTCAAGGTGTTGTTTGTCACCTTTAAAGGTCTTCATGGTCTTCATGGCATGGTCCAGGTTATCTGAGGAATTGTCTCACCCTGCTGGGATTATCCTGTGCTGGATGAAGAGGCTTTTCCTGGGGTCCAGGAAAAGTGCCTTTTCTTTCATGGTACTCTCCCTCTGGAACATTGTACCCCTCCAGGAAAGATCCGTGCCCACCCTTTGACTCTTCTAAAAGGGCCCAAAGAGCTGGTTCTGCCAGATGGCTAGGGGTTCAAATGGGGAAGTGGCAACTTGAAGGTGGTTAATAGATTATACAGACTCCCATTTCTTCCCCTTGGTCACTTCACTCCTTCCTCTTCTTCATTGCGGTTAATGGAAATTTTAAATTATGGTTTGTTTGTTTGTTTGTTTTTTGTTTGTTTTTTAATTAGATTTATATGCCGCCCTTCTCCGGAGACTCAGGGCGGCTTACATTGCGTTAAGCAATAGCCTTCATACTTTTGTATATTTTATACAAAGTCAGTTTATTGCCCCCACAAACTGGGTCCTCAATTTACCTACCTTAGAAAGGATGGAAGGCTGAGTCAACCTTGAGCCTGGGGAGATTCGAACTTGCAATAATTGCAGACAGCTGAATGTTAATAATAGGCTTTTAGTCTGTTGAGCTATCCAGGCTCCAGGTTTTATTTATCGATTTAAATGTTTTCATGGTATTTTATGGTAAGGTAACCCAGAGTTGTCTCAGTAAGATAGGTGCAGAGGTGGGCTTCAAAAATTTTAGCAAGGGGTTCTCTGCTTGGTTGCTGGGTGGGCGTGGCCATGGTGGACTTGGCCCAATCAGCCTGCACCAAGGCGAGGGGGGCATTTTTGCCCTCCCCAGGCTCTGGAGGCTTTTTCGAGCCTCCTGGAGAGCAAAAACGGCCTCCCCAGGCTCCAGAGGCCCACTGGAGGCCAGAAACGGGCCTGTTTCCGGCCTTCCCGAACTTCCATTAGGCCCGTTTTTCGCCCTCCCTGAGCCTCCGTGCATGCCCTGCACTTACCTGCATCCAAAACGGGCCACGTGGGGACTCCTGGGAGGGGCGGGGTGGGCGGGGCCAACCAGGAGTGGAATTTGGGGGTTCTCCGAACTGCACAGAATCTTAGCCAGAGGTTCTCCTGAACCCCTGTGAACCCCCAGCAGCCCACCCCTGGATATGTAGCATGGACGTTTATAAATATGATAAATCAATACTTATGCCTCAATTTTACACTTGCTCCAGTGCTTAATAAAGGAGGTCAGTAAGTGTCTTTCTTTGCTTTGATCCCTGTGTGTGTGTGTCTCTGTGTGTATATTTCTTTCTACTCAAAAGTTGATGGGAGAGAAGAATGCTATTGGGTACTTGTTAACGGAATCCCAAATGAGATGCTTGTTTGTTGCCAAGTCGGAGTGTTGTTAGTTAAACCCTCAAGGAGACAAGCAGGAAATGTACAAAGAAAGTGCTCTGAAGACCTTGAGGTTGGAACTTACCACCACCCTGACTACACAACTAACAAGCATCTCCTTTGGGATTCCACAAACAAACAAAAACCAGGGATCTGATGAAATCATGTTTGGGCCACAACAAAACTTAAAGAACCGTAACAGAACAATGAAGTTGGAAGGGACCTTGGTGGTCTTCTAGTCCAACCCCTCGCTCAAGCAGAAGACCCTGTACCATTTCAGACAGATGGCTGTCCAATCTCTTCTTGAAAACCTTCAGTGATGGAGGACCCACAACTTCTGAATGCAAAGCAGTTCCAATGATTATAAACTGATTGTAGTTATCTCCATTCATTCATGATAGCAGTGTTCCAATATCTCAGAGGCTGCCATAAAGAAGAGGGAGTCAGGCTACTCTCCAAAGCACCTGAGGGCAGGACAAGAAGCAATGGATGGAAACTAATCAAGGAGAGAAGCAACCTAGAACTAAGGAGAAATTTCCTGACAGTTCGAACAATTAACCAGTGGAACAACTTGCCTCCAGAAGTTGTGAATGCTCCAACACGGGAAGTTTTTAAGAAGAGATTGGACAACCATTACTCCAAAATGGTGTAGGCAGGGTCTCCTGCCTGAGTAGGGCATTGGACTAGAAGACCTCCAAGGATCCCTTCCAACTCTGTTACAGGTAGTTCCTCGACTTGTGACCACAATTGACCCCAATATTTCTGTTAAGTGAGACATTGGTTAAGTGAGTTTTGCCCCATTTTACGAACTTTCTTGCCACAGTTGTTAAGTGAATCACTGCGGTTGATAAGTTAGTAACCCAGCTGTTCAGTGAATCTGGTTTCCCCATCAACTTTGCTTGTCAGAAGGTCGCAAAAAGGGATCCCATGACCTTGGGACACGGCAACGGTCATAAATATGAACCAGTTGCCAAGAGTCTGAATTTCGATCATGTAACCTTGGGGATGCGGCGAAGGTCAGAAGTGTGAAAAATAGTCGTCAGTTGCATTTTTCAGTGCCTTTGTAACTTTGAATGGTCACTAAATAAACTGTTGTAAGTGGAGGACTAGCTGTATTCTTTTATTGAAATGAAGAGAAACAAGAAAAGGGGCAGCACCCAGCTAGGGTGGATCATACATGTTAAATCTTAAATTTAATTGACCACTTTTTTCTCCTTTTTTGTACACTGTTTGTTATTGTGGGACAGATAGTCCTCGACCCTTGACCACAATTGAGCCCAAAATTTATGTTGCTAAGTGAGATATTTGTTAAGTGAGCTTTGCCCCATTTTACAACATTTCTTCACAGTTGTTAAGTGAATCACTGCAGTTGTTAAATTAGTTAATTAGGTTGTTAAGTGAATCTGGCTTCCCCATTAACTTTGCTCATCAGAAGGTCACAAAAGGGGATCACATGGTGCCAGGCTATTGCAACCGTCATAAATGTGAGACAGTGATCAAGCATCCAAATTTAAAAATCGCATGACCACGGGGATGCTGCAATGGTCATAAGTATGAAAAATGATCATAAGACTTTTTTTCGGTGCCGTTGGAACTTCGAACAGTCGCTTTTCTTGGTGTTGTAACTTCTAACGGTCACTCCATGAACAGTTGTAAGTTGAAGACTACCTGTAGTTGTCAGGGTTGGATCAGTGGTGAAATCCATTTTTTTTTACTACCGGTTCTGTGGGCATGGCTTGGTGGGCATGGTGTGGTGTGGCTTGGTGGGTGTGGCAGGGGAAGGATACTGCAAAATCCTCATTTTCCTTTTTTCCCTTAGCAGGCCCTTAGTTTTATTAGTACAAATCTTATATTGATAAGTATTCTATTTTTATCCCTCATCTCTTGCTCGTTTTAGTATTTAAATTCTTATTGATTTTTTTGGCATGCTTTCCATACTCCTCCCTTGGTATTTTATATCTCATGCATCATTCATATTTAATGTAAATATTTCCTCTATCTCTTGCTGCCAAACCTTCACTACATCTATCAGTGTCTCTACCCCCACTTCTGGAATGTCTTCAGTTTATCCAATTCTATTTTTTGGTCTCTTAATGTGTAATCTGCTTTGTCTATTTCATCCATTTTAATTATCTCTGCCTACTCCTTGTCTTTTTGATTCATTTGTTGTTTTATCAGCAACAACTCTGTTTTTTTCTATTTTCTCTTCTGTTTCCAGGGTTATCTGTTCATTTTCCATTGTTATTTACTGAGCTTTTTCTGGTCTCATAACTATATCATGTATTGATTGCTTTATCTCCCTGTGGTTCTTTGTTATGGTTTCATGAATACTTTGAAACATTTCTTCTTGAAAGTCTCCAGCAATGAAGCTCCCACAACTTCTGAAGGCAAAGCTGTTCCAGTGGTTGATTGTTCTCACTGACAGAAAATTTCTCCTCATTTCCAGGTTGAATCTCTCCGTGTTCAGTTTCCATCCATTATTCCTTGTCTCGTGTTCAGATGCTTTGGAAAATAGCTTGACCCCTTCCTCTCTGTGGCAGCCCCTCAAATATTGGAAGACTGCTATCATGTCTCCCCTGGTCCTTCTCTTCACTAGACTAGCCATGCCCAGTTCCTGCAACCGTTCTTCATGTTTTATCCTCCAGTCCCCTAATCATCTTGGTTGCTCTTCTCTGCACTAGGGAACTAGAACGAAATACATCCATTGGTTAGATTAAAAAAAATATGGAAATGAAATATGATCTTTTTAATTCAAGTAATGTAGAATTATATAAAAATATAATATAAAGATGTACTATTATTGGAGTGATTTAAGTGGATGATATGAATGGTATAATATAAATTAATTCAATTTCAGAATATCTGGTGTGAAACGAGAGAAGAAACAGACATAGTTAAATATATGATTAATCAGGATAATAAATGTATGAATATATATATATATATATATATATATATATATATATATATATATATATATATATATATATATATAATATACATAATATATAAATATTATTTATATATTATTTATATTATTTATATTATTTATATATTATTTATATTAAATATATAAATATATAAATATTATTTATATATTATATATATTAAATATATAAATATATAAAGTATAATATATATAAATATATATAAATAAATATAAATAAATATAAATAATCGAACCAATTATATATATATATATATATATATATATATATATATATATATATATATATGTATATATATATATATATTTGGTTCGATTTATATGCTACCCTTCTCTGGAGACTCAGGGCGGCTTACAATGCATTAAGCAATAGCCTTCATACTTTTGTATATACCTGCTTAGTAGGGCTTTCGCCCCCCCCAAGCGGTGTTCTTTTTTATACAAAGTCAGTTTATTGCCCCCACAATCCGGGTAGGTATCTCGGAAGGATGGAAGGCTGAGTCAACCTTGAGCCTGATGAGATTTGAACTCGCAGTAATTGCAGGCAGCTGGCAGCTAAATGCTACTTAACAGCACTTTTTTTTATTTATTTATTTATTTTAATTTTGATTTATATGCCGCCCTTCTCCGAAGACTCAGGACGGCTTACAATGTGCTCAGCAATAGCCTTCATACTTTTGTATATTTATACAAAGTCAGCTTATTGTCCCCCAACTGGGTCCTCAATTTACCTACCTTAGAAACTTTAATCCGCTATGCCCCAAGGCTCCTTATTCCTTTTTTTTTTTTTAAATTTGATTTATATGCCGCCCTTCTCGGGAGACTCAGGGCGTTAACAATGCGTTAAGCAATATGAATGCGATGAAGACACACAAAAGTTTGTAACCAACGGACACACTGTTTGTATTTGTAATTGAAGATGGTTTTTATTTGTTTTTTTTTACGTTTAGTTAAAAAATAATAATAATAATAAAAAAAAAAGAAACATACATCCAACCCAGGGGTGAAATCTAGCAGGTTCTGGAGAACCAGTAACGGAAATTTTGAGTAGTTCGGAGAACAGGCAAATACCACCTCTGGTGTTGACCCCAGAGCGGGGTGGGAATGGAGATTTTGCAGTATCCTTCCCAGTGGTGGGTTTCAAATTTTTTTTTTACTACCGATTCTATGGGTGTGGCTTGGTAGGCATGGCATGGCTTGATGGGCATAGCAGAGGAAGGATATTATAAAATCTCCATGCCCTCCCCCAATCCAGGGGGAGGTTACTGCAAAAATCCTCATTTCCTCCCAAATCAGCTGGGAACTTGGGAGGCAGAGAATAGATGGGGGCGGGCCCGGCCAGTCAGAGGTGGGTATTTACCGATTCTCTGAACTACCCCAACATTTCCTCTACTGGATCTCCAGAACTGGTCAGAATCTGCTGACACCCACCCAGTCTGATCCTTCCCGCAGGAGTGGGGAAGAGAGCTAGCAGAAGAATCTGCTGCTTCTCGTCACTTCCGCCCAATACACACACAGACACACACACGCATACAGGCGATGAAGGCTGGCTGCGGCTTCGAGCCGGGATCGCTTCTCCGGGACGGTTCGGGGTCTCGCCGGAGGACCCCCTTCGTTTGGGGGCTCCTGTGCCTGGGGCTGTGGTGGTGGCAAGTCTCCGGGATGGTCACTCCGGATCAGGTAACGCCAGCGTGGCGTCGCTCGACCGGGGGGGGGGGGAATGGGGTGGGTGGGAGGAAAAGGTGCCCGCTTTGGCCGCTGGGGTCGTCTGAATGGAGAAGCTAAGCGAAGCCCCCCGAGATGCCTCCTGCGTTGCGGGACGGGTGGGATGGGGAGCCTGGCAGGGCAGAGAAAGGTTGCTCCTCCAACGGGAGCCGAGAATCCTTGGCTAACCTGCAAAAAAAAAACAAAAACCCGGACTCCCACGACTCGATGACTTAACAATAGCAAGAGTTGTTGTGGTTGTTTAGCCGGCTTGCTTAGCTGCTCCGGATTGTTGACACGCGCGTGGGGTGGACCGCTTCATATCCCAGCTGGCGAAGAAGCAACTTAGAACCCTCGAGGGTTGGAAAGGGACCCTTGGAGGTCTTCTAGTCCAACCCCCACCCACCCACCCTCTCAAGCAGGAGACCTTATCCCATTGCAGATAAATGGATGTCCGGTCTCTCTTCTTAAAAGCCTCCTGGGATGGAAGCACCCCACAACTTCCAGCCTAGGGTCGCCCAACTTAGTTGGCTTTATGCCAAAGGCAGGACTAGAACTCGGAGCCTCCCAGTTTCTGGTGTCATCCTTCCAATCAGGTCTAGTGTGGTTATTATTATTATTATTATTGTAAGCCGCCCAGAGTCCTTTGGGAGTTGGGGGGCATAGAAATATGATATGATATGATATGATGATATGATATGATATGATATGATATGATATGATATGATATAATAATAATAATAATAATAATAATAATAATAATAATAATAATAATAATAATAATAATAATAATAATATTTCTATACCGCCCTTCTCCCGAAGGACTCAGGGCGGTGTACAGCCAGTTTAAAAACACAAGACACAACAATAATTAAAAATTAAAATAATTAAATAGATTTAATGAAATAGATTTAATGAAATAATGAAATGAAATGAAATGATGAATGAAATGAAATGAAATTATTTACAAAAAAACGCCCCCCAAGGAGTCTGCTGGCATCTTTCCCAACCAGCGCATTTTATTAACAGATAAGGTTTCAGCTCACTTTGTCAGAATGGCTAGATTGATATAGAGCAGAGGTCTTCAAACTTGGCAGCTTGAAGACTTTTGTGGACTTCAACTCCCCGAATTCTCCAACCGGCATAGTTTACTGGGAGTGAGCTATGCTGGGAGTTGAAGTAATTCTGGGAGTTGAAGTCCACAAGTCTTCAAGCTGCCAAGTTTGAAGACCTCTGATATAGAGGATTGAAATTGAGGTGAGATGGACCGGAAAGTAGTTTCTCTTTGTTGTCTTGTCTGCTTCATCCTTGGTGACCATATTGATGTTTTGATGATGATTACATTTTTATCTTGCCTTTTAAAATATATTTATAACTCAAGGCAGGAAACGTACCAGTATTTAACTCTCCCAATCTTCTATTTTCCACACAACAGCAACCTTGTGAGGTTGAAAGAGACTGAGCGATTGGACTAGAGGCATTATATTCAGTATTTCTACACCAAAATCTCCTAATGAGAAAAGATGGGGGGAGTCCCCACCCCATTAATACCAGAATACTAACAGCAGAATCGTTTTGTGTTAGTCTTTTGCTCGGGTGCATTCAAAGGGAGCCTGACAATCAGCTGATAATAGAGCTCCTTTGAGTATGGGTGTAGTAATATTCAGGGGCAATTTTAAATTATTTGATGTTTTTTCTGCCTTTTTAAACATATGACTCAAGGTAGGGAGCATCCCCACCGTTCCTGCCTCTTGCTTTCTCCACAACAACCCTGTGAAGTGGGTTGGACTGAGAGAGAAAGAGGGATGGACTTGAAGTTCCCCAGCTGACTTTCCTGCCAAAAAGAGGCCTGGGATTCACAGTCCTCTGATTTCTAAAGCCAGCGCCTTCACCACTCTACCAGACTGGGTCTCCAAAACCAACAATATTGTTTTTATTGTTTTAAGTGGTGCTGGCTGCCCAGAGTCCCATTTCAAAACGGTTAGTGATATAAATCGGTTAAATAAAGGGAACTGAAATTAGTTATATTTGAGATAAATTGCACTTAAGGAAAATGTGCTACCAGATTCCTTTTGAGATATGTATGTATGTATGTATGTATGTATGTATAAAGTGTTTTTCTGTCGAGGCACCTGGTCTACCCCAGCATGTGGGAGGGAGCATACTGCATCCCTTTCGCCTTTCAGCTCCAATCCAGGAGCCCTCAAGCACTCGTGTTCACGACAAACCATTTTATACCAAATTTATATTTCGCTGATAAAGAAATAAAGTTCGAATCCAAGTAAGGGTGTGGCTAACTGATGAGAGCTAAATAGCTTGAAATAGATCTATACTAGTCTCCCTTTATTTCTTTATCAGCGAAATATAAATTTGATATATATATATCTTTACTAATATACCTGGAACTCGTATTTTTAGAATAATTTGTAATTATATATATATAATTACATAATAATGCAAAAAATTAAAATCTCGGGTGTTTTCCCACGTCATTGTAAATAAATTGGTTAAAATATTTAAAATCCTGGTTAAAATCCCAGCTTAAAATCTTCTAAAAATCTTTACAGAGCACTCTGCAAGGTCCTTTAAAACCTCAGCTAAAATCCTACCAGTGACTTTACATAATAATGATATATATATATTGCTAACGTAGGCTTAAGACAACTCTCTCCCCTGGGGCTACTGTAAATGATAGGATTAGTAAAGAGAATGACTTCAAATGTTATTGAGGGAGATTTTGTTTGCTTGTGCTTGTCTATTGAGCTATCCTACTCTGATTGGGCATAATTAGGGTTTACATATCAGAGGACAGTTTTAGGAAGTTCTTAAACTGGCAGCTTCTGAGCCCTGTGTGGGAGCGAGCGTAGTGCTCTGAATTGTTAGGGTTAAGGTTTGTAAAGCAACGTTTCATCGGCAAATCAATTCAGTAAATAAATAAATTATGAGCACTACAGTTCCAACCCATCTAGATGACACCAGGCTCAGCATGGCTATTCTAGGAAATTGAACTATTTATTAACTATCTCAGACTGCACAATTCCGTGAAAATGGTTTCCGTAAAACCATTTTTATTTTTTTTTTAATTTGATTTATATGCCTCCCTTCTCCGGAGACTCAGGGCGGCTTACAATGTGCTCAGCAATAGCCTTCATCCTTTTTGTATATTTATACAAAGTCAGCTTATTGCCCCCACAACTAGGTCCTCAATTTACCTACCTTAGAAAGGATGGAAGGCTGAGTCAACCTTGAGCCTTGGCGAGATTCGAACCTGCAGTAATTGCAGGCAGATGGTCTTAATAACCAGCTTAATAACAGGGTGCCTTAGACCACTGTACTACCAAGGCTCTTAGCAACTGTTCAAAGTTACAATGGTCCGTCCGTCCCCCCCAACTTACAACCTGGTTCTGAAATTCAGACAACCAGTTGCCCCACTCCCTGCAGTCACGTGACCGAAATTTGAGTGCTCAGTAACCGTCTTGAATTTACAAGCGTTTGAAGTGTCTTGCATTCACATTCTCAATTATGGTAAGTTGAGGCTCAATTAAGTCAAGGACTATCTGTAATTAGCAAGATTGCTCGTATACAGGTAATCCTCGACTTACAACAGTTTGTTTAGTGACCATTCGAAGTTACCATGGCACTGAAAAAAGTGACCTATGACTATTTCTCACACAATCACTGCAGCATCCCCGTTGTCACGTGATCAAAATTCAGCCGCTTGGCAACTGACTCATATTTATGACGGTTGCAGTGTCCCTGGGGTCATATGAGTGCCCTTTGCTGCCTTCTGACAAGCAAAGTCAATGGGGAAGCCAGATTCACTTAATAACCCTGTTACTAGCTTAACAACTGCACTGGTTCACTTAACAACAATGACCAGAACATTCGTAAAATGGGCCAAAATTCAATATCTGTCTCAGTTAGCAACAGAAATTTGGGGCTCAATTATGATCGTATGTCGAGGACTACTTATACATAATGTCTGTGTGACAGATGCCTTTTTGACTTAACCAGATCTAGATGTATAAGCAGTTTCTCTTACAAAACAAATTTACATTCTTTTCTGTGCTGAGCCTAGCAACTTCTGTTCGGTTTGTTTATTTCCCCTTCACATTTTTCACTCTTTGCTAAGCTCCTTTTTGCCCTGTGCTCTGGTCTCTGTACCTTTTGCCCTTGACAGCTGCACTACTAAGCTGCATGTTTCCCATTCTTGGGTGGGCAGAAAAATAGACCGGGATATTTTTCACTGTCTCTTTGTTAAGTCTTGGTTTGTCTATGAAGAAACCAGAATGTGCTTCCTGCTATCACAGTTTTAATACAGGATGAAGTTAAGGAGAAGAGCCTAGAAATAACTTTGCTCTCCCACTTCCAAAGATAGAATAATTTTGAATAGTGAGGCTTACAGTCTAAAGGAAAGGTTAGGGTTAGGGAAACGAGCTCCCCCCAGAGATATGGAGGATCCCGGATTTGCACACTTTCCGCCGTGCCCTCAAAACATTCTTATTCCAGCAGGCTGGGCTGGCTTAACTTCCCTTTTAATTGCTTTTAAATTTGTTTTATAAATTGGGGTGTTTTAAATTTGTTTTGGGCCAAAGTATTTAATGTATTTTTAAATGGTTTTTTTAATGTTTGTACTATGTGTATTTTATCTTTTGGCTGTTCACTGCCCTGAGTCCTTCAGGAGTAGGGCGGTATATAAATTTAATTAAATAAATAAATAAATAAAACAACAGAAACTACCATGGCTTAAAAATATCAGTGGGGACTTGGTAGATCTCAGCCCTGATTGTATCAATGAGACACTGTAATATGTGGTATTTGTACACTAAAACCTCTTAATGGGAGAAGAAGGGGGAACCCACTAACACCAAAATAGAATCAGTTTGGTGCAGTGCAGGGGTGAAATGCTCCCGGTTCAGACCGGATCACCCGATCCAGTAGCGATGGAGGCGGGTGGTTCGGCGAACCGGTAGCAAAAATCCCTGCCCCCCCCACCCCCAATGCCCAGCTGAGCAATCATCAGAGGCTTTTTTTTTTACTTTTAAAAGCATTTTTTCTACAACCTCTTCGGCCGAAAAAATGCTTTTAAATTTTTTTTTAAAAAGCCTCTGATGATCGAGTGACTCAGCTGGGATCGTCAAAGGCTTTTAAAAGAAAAAAAACCCTTTTTTTCTTTTAAATGCCTCTGACCATCCCAGCTGAATTGCCTGATCAGCAGAGGCTTTTTAAAAAAGCCTCTGCCAATCAGGCAACTCAGCTAGGCTCGTCAGAGCCTTTTGAAAGCATTTTTTTTACAACCTCTTCGCCGAAGAGGTTGCAGAAAAAATGCTTCAAAAAGTAAAAAAAAAAAATTGGCCATGCCCACCCAGTCACATTACACCCCCCCCACCAAGCCACGCCCACAGAACCGGTAGTAACAAATTTTAGATTTCACCATTGGTTAAGGCATCAGGCTAAAAACTGGGAGATTATGAGTTCTAGTCTGCCTTGGACATGAAGCCAGTAGGATACCTTGGGCCAATTCCTCCTCTCAGCCCTAGAAAAGAAGCAATGGCAAGCAGCTTCTAAAAAAACCTTGCCAAGAAAACTGCAGGGATTTTGTCTCTAGGCAGTCCCTGAGAATCGGACGTGATTGAACGGATGGGGGGGAAAAATAACACCACCCCAAAATTGATTTTGCGCGAAGATCTTGCATGGATGCTTTGAGAAGGAGTCTGATTATCAGCTGATAGTAGGGCTTCTTTGGCTATGGGTGTAGTACTCTTCAAGGACAATTTAAAATAATGTTATCAGATTTTTATCTTGCTGAGGAGAGGAGAATTAGCTTAAAAGTCCCCCAGCCAACTTCTGTGCCTAAGGGAGGGTGATCTCAGCCTAGATCAGGGGTCTCCAATCTTGGCAACTTTAAGCCTGGTGGACTTCAACTTCCAGAATTCTGGGAATTGAAATCCTTCAGGCTTAAAGTTGCCAAGGTTGGAGACCCCTGGCCTAGATGATAAGGAAAAAAAGATAGGATTCCTGCATTGTGTTAATCCAAGATATAATTTGTTTAGGTTTAACTTTACAACTACATGAATCACCCTCATTTGTTAAACCCTGATTTTATTAAGTTATAGTTTGAAAGTTTATTAGATTTCTATACTGCCCTTCTCCCGAAGGACTCAGGGCGGTGTACAGCCATATTAAAAACACATAGATTTATAAAATTTAAAACCAATTAAAATTGAATATATAAAATTGGCGCCCAATTTAAAAACACACATACACCCATTTAAAATTCATATTGGGCCAGTCCGGCGTGCTGGAACAGAAGGGTCTTAAGGGCACGGCGAAAAGTACGCAGGTCGGGGCTAAGATGAAGCTCTAGGGGCAGCTCATTCCAGAGGGCTGGTGCCCCCACAGAGAAGTCTCGCCCCCTGGGTGTCACCAGTCGGCATTGTTTGGCCGACGGCACCCTGAGGAGCCCCTCTATGTGGGAGCGTATCGGCCGGTGGGAGGTTGTTGATGGCAGAAGGCGGTCTTGTATATATCCCGGTCCTAGGCCATGGAGCACTTTAAAGGTGACCAACACCTTGAATCGCACCCGGAAGACCACCGGGAGCCAGTGCAGCTTGCGCAGGAGGGATGTTACGTAGGTGCGCCGAGTCGGCGTGTTACGTGTAACAGTTTTAAGGCAGAGGGCTGCCTCTGATCTTTGATTGGGGGGTGTCTAGGGTTGCAATTCAAGATGTAAGCTAGGCTAAAATATTAAAAGGGCCAGTTTAGTTCCGTGGTTTGACCTAGAAAACCAGGAGACTGTGAGTTCTAGTTCTATGCATGAAAATGACTGGTGACTTTGGTCTGCCACACATACTCACCTGACAGGATTGTGTGGGGAAAATAGGAGGCACAGGGGGAAAAAATAGCTGTAGAGGAAGTCCTCAAGTTGAGCCTGGCATTTTGGTCGTAAGTTGTTGCATTTGTAAGCAGGGTGGATTTGATTTAAATCGAGTTGATTTAAATCACAATTTAAATCATGATTTAAATCACTAGTAAAAAGGCTTGATTTAAATCAACTCGATTTAAATCATAATTTTTAAAGAGCAACTGTCATCTCTGCTACTCCTTTGACCCACTGTTGACTCACCGATAGTCCCAGTGTTGCAGAATATACAGCCTCATGCTACATAACTCAGCTCCATTTCATGCTGAATAAACTAAATTATGTATCTTAAATAGAAAACTATCTTACGATATTTTTACCCCAAAAGTTTTTTATTAAAATAAATTCGATAAAAATCAAAAAAAATCCGATTTAAATAAAAAAAATCCGATTTAAATGAAAAAATCTGATTTTTTTGATTTTTTTAAAAAAAATCATTGATTTTTATCCACCCTGTTTGTAAGTCAAGTCACCACATGACCAGAGTCATTTTTACAGTGGTCATTAAATCAGATATCGTGGCTTTGATGCAGATTATACGGTCATAAATCCAAATCCAGTTTATCCAATGGGTGTTTTTTGCCAGAAAATGACAACACCACCACCACCACCAAAAACACAAAATAAAATTACATTACCTCAGGATTCTACAACCCGTTGTAAATGCGAGCCAGTTGCCTAGTGCCCGGAAGGTGATCATATGACTGCAGGGACAGTACGGTAGTCATAAGGAGGGGTCATGAAACTTTTTTTTTAGTCCATTGTATCTTTAGTCATTAAGCAACTGGTTTGGAAGTCAGGGGTGCTATTCAGCAGGTTCTGACAGGTTCTGGAGAACCAGTAGCAGAAATTTTGAGTAGTTCGTAGAACCGGCAAATACCACCTCTGGTTGGCCCCAGAGTGGGGTGGAAATGGAGATTTTACAACATTCTTCCCCCAGGAGTGGGAAGGGAATGGGGATTTTGCAGCATCCTTCCCCTGGAGTAGGGTGGGAATGAAGATTTTGCAGTATGTTTCTCCTGGAGTAGGGTGGGAATGGAGATTTTGCAGTATCCTTCTCCTGGAGTGGGTGCGAATGGAGATTTTGCAGTATCCTTTCCCTGCCACGCCCACCAAGCCACACCACACCCACCAAGCCACGCCCACAGGACAGGTAGTAAAAAAAGTTGAATATCACCACTCTTGGAAGTCAAGTCTATTAACAATAACAGTTATAAACCGATAATTATTTTGGAGGGGCTGCTGGCTACCCTTAAAACTTTGGAGGGCATAATATTATCCTGAGAGGCCTCTTAATGTATGCCCCAGTTTACTTTTGAAAAACCATACTTAATATTTGTATATGGGGGGAGGTGTATATACAAATCCCCTATATTTTTAACTCCCAACTTATGTTAGTACTAGATGAGGTTTGATGTGATTGTGAGTCTGTAGGAGTCAAGAAATATTCTGCTGTTTGCAAAATGATTCATCTTCACTTCTGATCACATGCGCCTGGCAATTAACAGGAAATGTCAAGGATACGTAAGAAGCAATGGAAATTTGTTTGAAGGTTTTGTCGGGTTGATAATATTCCATATCACGCTTTTCCTCCACGGAGCTCAGCGTTTGATTCCTCCTCCCCTTATTTTTTATGAAATCTGAAATGTTATCGTTTCTGCACTATTATCAAAGTATTAAATTTGCTTTGTTATGTATACTGTTCCATTACCTTGAGTATTTCTGTTTTTTTTTCTTTTCATTTGTGACTTCTAAATATGCTTAGTTCTTTTTTTTTTATTGCAAAAGTTTTACAATTACATTTTCACCCCATTTTTCCCCCCAACCCACCCCAAACTCCCCAACCTAACCCTCCCAAACCCCCCTAACCCTCCCAAACCCCCCCAACCCTCCCCCCCTGACTTCCACAGAATATAATCCCATCAAAATCCCCTTTTTATAAAACCTGAACCCCTCAAACCCCCATATAATTTTTCATCTTCACAAAAATCCAAATATTTCTATTTTTATATAATACTTTCAATGAAAAGCTATTTGATACTTATCGTTTCTGCACTATTATCAAAGTATTAAATTTGCTTTGTTATGTATACTGTTTCTGTTTTTTTTTTCTTTTTATTTGTGACTTCTAAATATGCTTAGTTCTGATGGGGATTTTTGGCAGACTGAAAAGCAGAGCCAACGACGGTGATCAGTGCAGGTAGTCTTCGACTTACGACCACAATTGAGTCCAAAATTTCCATCGTTAAGTGAGACATTTGTTAAGTGAGTTTTGCCCCATTTTATGACCTTTCTTGCCCCGGTTGTTAAGTGAGTCATCATAATTGTTAAGTTAGCGACATGGTTGTTAAGTGAATCTGGTTTCCCCATGGACTTTGCTTGTCAGAAGGTTGCAAAAGGGAATCTTGAGACACAGCAACGGTCATAAATATGAACCAATTGCCAAGCATCTTAATTTTGATCACATGATCATGGGGCTGCTTCAAAGGTTGTAACTGTGAAAAACAGTCATAAGTCACTTTTTCCAACTTTGAATGGTCACTAAATGAACTGTTGTAAGTCGAGGACTACCTGTAATGAAAAGCTGATGAGTAAACCAGCTCTTCAGAATTTTTCTGGACCAGGAGAGGATAGGAGATCGCCCACATGAACTCTGAACAGTTGTTACTTTCAAAGAGACCACAAGGCAGTGGTTCCCACTGGGGTTTTGAGCACTGGGAGATAATGGAAATAATTATCTTGTTCACAACCACAGTCAGTGCCTTTTAAAAGCCACTATATTCGTAAACTTCCTTTTCTAATCATGTTTAGAAATTGCTTGTTAACTACTTTTTGAGATTTTACCTAAAAATACACAGCTAATTAATTGAGAATATGAAATGACACAAACCATTTTAACATTGAAAATACCAAAGGATATGTGGAGAAATGGAATCAGAAGTTAGTAATGTCAGTATCAAAGTTTGTTTCTATGGGTAGACCAGGGGTGAAATGCTCCCTGTTCGGACTGGATCACCCGATCCGGTAGCGATGGAGGCGGGTGGTTCGGAGAACCGGGAACAAAAATCCCTGCCCCTCCCATGCCCAGCTGAGCCGCGCAATCATCAGAGTCTTTTTTTTAAATTTTTAAAAGCATTTTTTCTACAACCTCTTTGGCTAAAAAAATGCTTTTAAAAGTAAAAAAAAAAGCCTCTGATGATCGCGCGGCTCAACTGGGATCATCAGAGGCTTTTAAAAGCATTTTTTTACAACCTCTTTGACTGAAGAGGTTATAGAAAAATGTTTTTAAAAGGAAAAAAAGCCTCGCCGATCAAGCAAGTCAGCTGGGATCGTCAGAGGCTTTTAAAAGCATTTTTTTTACAACCGCTTCAGCTGAAGAGGTGGTAGAAAAAATGGTTTTAAAAGTAAAAAAAAAACACCGTTGGCCACGCCTACTCAGTCATATTACGCCCCCCCCATCAAGCCACACCCACAGAACCGGTAGTAACAAATTTTACATTTCACCACTGGGCTAGACTGTGCCCAAAAGATGTTACAAAAGAACCCGGCAAATGAGGAACGTGTTTTATTTGAAAAGACAGAAATGGCATTGAAAGTGGATCTGCAAATAATTACAAGAGTGACATGAAAGAGGATGTCTCACTGTACATATAAAAGAAACTGGTTGATACTTTAAAAATCCAAGGAGAAATACAAATAATAAACCAAAATTCAGTCACAGTTTTGTTCCATATAGCATCGATCTCGCGAACTCTCAAGTTTCCGCTATGTATTCAAAATGGACAGTGATTAATATATGTATGTATATATATGTATGGGTGCAGATATATCTTCATGTATGTACATAGCATGTGTATATGTGTGTTATGTAGGTGTTTTGGGCAGATATATTCTTTCTCTTGAAAGTAGGCAACAGAATTTCATTTTTAATGTGGGCCAGTGTGCTCACAGTAAAAAAATGACAATAAAGTCTATTTTATTTTACCTGAAAGAGTGACCTGAATATTTTTTTTGTATTAGATTTACAAAAGAGGCCTGTTAATTTATTTAATTTTATTTTTTAGAATCTTGTGACAAGAATCAAGAAAAGAAATCAAACAAAATCAAACAATATAACATTGGTTTCTTTGATCAAGTTTAAATTAAGATATTTTGCTACTTCTGGCTACCCTTTTTGGATTTTCTGCTAGAACAGCCTTATGGATTTGTCTGTAGCTAAAACATAGATGAACTAAAGAACTAAAAGACGATGAAGGGTTACAAAAATATTTTATATTTTGTTATGATGTAGGTTGGAAGTAAACTTTTATATATTTTCTTTCTCTTAACTATATTTTTGCATTTCTTTTTTTCTATTTTCTGTGCTTAGTTTTTTCTCTTTTTTTTCCGACCTTTGCATTTTCTCTTTCTTTTCTTGTTCTTAGTTTGTATTACATTTGACTATTGTAACTGAAATCACATTTATTGAAAATGTTTTTTTTTCCTTTTTATGCCTTGTGGTTAAGTTGTTACTTTCTTGCACATTTTTTGAGTGAAGTTGTTTCCTAAATTTCAAGCTGCTGACAACTAGTTCTCTCTTCAGTTTCTATCCCATTTGTTCACTCATTTAAGGAAGTCTCATTGCATTCAACCTCAGTACAGCTGTGCAGTTGGAAGAGTGTTAGCTTTATTGTTTTTAGTTGCGAAGTCATGTCCGACCCATCGAGACCCCATGGACAACGTTCCTTCAGGCCTTCCTATCCTTTACCATCCTCCAAAGTCCATTTAAGCTCAGGCCGACTGCTTCAGTGACAGCATCCAGCCACCTCGTTCTCTGTCGTCCCCTTCTTTTTTTGCCCTCAATCTTTCCCAGCATTAGGCTCTTCTCCGGTGAGTTCTTCCTTCTCATTAGGTGGCCAAAGTATTTGAGTTTCATCTTCAGGATCTGGTCTTTTAAAGAGCAGTCAGGGTTGATCTCCTCTAGGACTGAACGGTTTGATCGTCTTGCAGTCCCAGGGACTCGCAGGAATCTTCTCTAGCACCATAGTTCAAAGGCCTCAATTCTTTGGCGCTCAGCCTTCCTTATGGTCCAACTTTCACAGCCATACATTGCAACTGGGAAAACCGTAACCTTGACTATACGCACTTTTGTTGGCAGGGTGATGTCTCTGCTTTTTAGAATGCTGTCTAGATTGTTTCTCACTTATTTTTATTGTGTTTCAGGATTTGGGTCCAAAGGCAAACAGACTTAATTTGGTACAAATCCTTCTGTTAAAGATAAAGGAGAACTTCGGTCTCTTTTGCATCTGCTTAACCAAGTTTGATTGAAAAACAATCATTGGCCCAACCCTGGTTCTCTCTTCAGACAGGAAGTTAGCACTTTCTGTGGGGATTATGAATCTCAGGAACACGCACATTTCTATCTCATCCTGGCATAAAGAAAAAAAGCACAGGGGTCCATGCGGAGACCAAACTTTACAGATAACAGATATGCTTATGGTTTCTCCATTGCTTCCTTGCAGCCAAGGCCTGATGGACTTCCCTGGTTTTGTCTCGGCAGGTGAAACCTCGTATCGTCATGGAGCAATTGCTCTGGGTCAGTGGCGGCGCAATCGGGGAGGTAAACACGTTCAGGATCCCTCTCATCACAGCGACACCTTACGGCACCCTTCTGGCCTTTTCGGAAGCCAGGAAGACTTCTGCTTCTGACAGTGGAGCTAAATTCATAGCCCTTCGCAGATCAGTAGACAAAGGTTTGTCTGTGGCTTAAGAAGCACGAGGGATGGGAGTGGACGGTGGTTTCTGTCTCACGGGCAGAAGTCTCTAGGGCCGTGATGATGAACCAATGGCACGCGTGCCACAGGTGGCACGCGGAGCCCTCTCTGCGGGCCCGCCAGACGTTGCTGGTCTTCGGGTCTCAGTCGCGCATGCACGGGGGGCAGGGCACATGCACAGAGGGGTGCAGGAGGCTTTTCAGGCCCAAAATGGGGCACAGGGGGGCCTCGCGCTGTGCCATTTTGGCCCTGGAAAGCCGCCTGCACCAACCTGGAAAATAAACGGGGTTGCAGGGGGTGCGCGAGGCCTCCCCTTGCCCCATTTTGGGCCTGGAAAGCCACCTGCACCAACCTGGAAACCAAAATAGGGTGCCAGGGGCGCATGTGCAGGGAGGTGCATGCATGGGGGATGCACGCGCATGCATGGGGATGCACGCGCATGCACGGGGGGGCTGGCATTACATTTTGGGGATTCAGGCACGCGCGTGTGCATTGGGCACTCGGCACCAAAAAGTTAACCATCACTGCTCTACTGCTATCGGTAGATGCCTGAAGAGGAGAAACTAGAGCTCTAATTCTTGGGGATGATTGCTGAATTCATCCAGAATCACAGGGCTGTAAGGGAACTCAGAGGTCTTCTAGTCCAACCCTCTGCTTTTTACAGGTGGTCCTCAACATACGGCCATGGTTGAGCCATAACATTTCTGTTGCTAAATGAGACAGTTAAGTGAGCTTGGCACCATTTTACGACCTTTCTTGCCACAGTTGTTAAGTGGTTTACTGGCAGTTGGTAAGCTAGTGACCTGGTCGTTAAGTGAATCTGACTTTCCCATGGACTTTGCTTGTCACAAATGGGGATCATATGACCTTGGGACACAGCAACACTCATAAATATGAACCATTGGCCAAGCGTCTGAATTTTGATCACATGATCCTGGGGATGTTGCAAAGATCGTAACTGTAAATTGTAACTTTACCACCTTTCTTGCCACTGTTATTAAGTGAATCAATTGTTAGACCTGGAGGCCATCTTTTACTTTGGATCTTCAGGACTGCCACACTCGGTGGATGGGCATGCTGTGGGAAATGGGATGGGGGTTGGATGGAGACAGGGTGAGATGTATAGTAAAAACAACATTCCTTTCCCTGGGAGTCAAGGACGTTCAGCCTGCACCTGGAGAGGTGTGACTGGGTAACATCTCCAGTTGGGACAGTGAATTGATTGGACCATGTGACAGACATGTGGGTGCAGGGGAAGAGACTTGGATTTTCTTTTGGGTGGGGAAAACCCGGAGGCCTTTCAGATTCGGGTTTTTCCAGATATGCCAATATGATGTCTCTAATAAACTGGAATTTTGAGGGGAATGCCTGCTTTAGAGTTTCATTTCTGTTGGTGGGGTGTTACTTGGAACCCTGACATCAGTTGTAAGTCGAGGATTATCTGTATAAGTCAAGTGATGAAGAGACTGGATGGAAATGGACATCCTCAAAGCTCTGTGGTTTGCATACCTTAAACCCCACTTAAAACAAGCTGAACAAAAGTATGACACTGTTTGGTTACAACATTTCACAGAGCAGGGGAGAGGTTTTTATCTTCCCACCACAAAGGATTTTGCCTATTTAAGATATTTATATGGCTGCCCACCTTATAGGCAGGGTGGATTTGATTTAAATCATTAGTAAAAAGGCTTGATTTAAATCAACTCAATTTAAATCATAATTTTTAAAGAGCAACTGTCATCTCTGCTTCTCCTTTGACCCACTGTTGACTCACCGATAGTCCCAGTGTTGCAGAATATACAGCCTCATGCTACATAACTAAGCTCCATTTCATGCTGAATAAACTAAATTATTTATATATCTTAAATAGAAAACTATCTTACGATAGATTTTTACCCCAAAAGTTTTTTATTAAAATAAATTCAATAAAAATAAAAAAAATCCAATTTAAATCAAAAAATCGATTTAAATAAAAAAAAATCAGATTTTTTTGATAAAAATCATTGATTTTTAGCCACCCTGCTTATAGGTAAGTCCTCAACTTACAGCCACAATTGAGCCTAAAATTTCTGTTGCCAAGCGAGACAGTTGCTAAGTGAGTTTTGCCTCATTTTACCTTTCTTGCCACAGTTGTTAATTGAATCAATGCAGTTCTTAAGGTAGTAATATGCTTGTTAAGTGAATCTGGCTTCCCCATTTGATTGTGCTCGTCAGAACGTCACAAAAGGCGATCACGTAACCCGGGGACACTGCAACCGTCATAAATACATGCCAGTTGCCAAGTGTTTGAATTTTCATCACATGACCCTGGGGATGCTGTAATGGTCATGTGAAAAAGTCATAGGTTGTTTTTTTTTCACAGTGACGTAACTTTGGTCATTAAACGAATTATTGTAAGTCAAGGACCACCTGTATATCGTAAAACTCAGGGTAGCTCCTAATAACCATAAATATGGCTCAGTGGCTAAGACGCTGAGCTTGTCAATCAGAAAGGTCGGCAGTTCAGCGGTTCGAATCCCTAGTGCCGCGTAACGGAGTGAGCTCCCGTTACTTGTCCCAGCTTCTGCCAACCTAAGAGTTTGAAAGCACGTAAAAAATGCAAGTAGAAAAATAGGGACCGCTTTTGGTGGGAAGGTAACAGCGTTTCATGCACCTTTGGCATTTAGTCATGCCGGTCACATGACCACTGAAACATCTTCAGACAGTGCTGGCTCTTCGGCTTTGAAACGGAGGTGAGCACTGCCACCTAGAGTCAGGAACAACTAGCACATATGTGCGAGGGGAACCTTTACCTTTTACCTCTATGAAAAATGTAAACCAGAATCTTGGAAAATTAAATATATATATATATATATCGTACTCCAGCCAAGAAACCATAATAATCCTCTACCAACTACATATCCAATTAACTCAGACAGGGCAGTGCAACTGTTGCTAGTAATAGCAATAGCATTTAGACTTATATACCGCTTCACAGTGCTTTACAGCCGTCTCTAAGTGGTTTTACAAAGTCAGCATATTGCCCCCAACAATCTGGGTCCTCACTTTACCCAGGGTTTACCCTTCGGAAGGATGGAAGGCTGAGTCAACCTTGAGCCTGGTGAGATTCGATCTGCCAAACTGCTGGCAGCCAGTGATCAGCAGGAATAGAATAGAATAGAATAGAATAGAATAGAATAGAATAGAATAGAATAGAATAGAATAGAATAGAATAGAATAGAATAGAATAGAATAGAATAGAATGCCATTCCATGCCATGTCATTCCATTCCATTCCATTCCATTCCATACCATTCCATTCCGTACCATTCCATTCCATACCATTCCATTCCATTCCATTCCATTCCATTCCATTCCATTCCATTCCATTCCATTCCATTCTATTCTATTCTATTCTATTCTATTTTGGCTGAGTGTGATTGGACACACAAGGAATTTGTCTTTGGTGCATACGCTCTCAGTGTACATAAAAAGAAAAAATACATTCGTCAAGAATCGTAAGGTACAACACTTAATGATAGTCATAGGGTACTAATAAGCAATCGAATCATACTAGGAAACAATGTCAATATAAATCGTAAGGATACAAGCAACAAAGTTACAGTCATGCCGTCATAAGTGGGAGGAGATGGGTGATAGGAACGATGAGAAGACTAATAGTAATAGTAATGCAGCCTAATGTGAATAGTTTGACAGTGTTCAGGGAATTATTTGTTTAGCAGAGTGATGGCGTTCGGGGAAAAACTGTCCTTGTGTCTAGTTGTTCTGGTGTGCAGTGCTCTATAGCGTCGTTTTGAGGGTAGGAGTTGAAACAATTTATGTCCCGGATGCGAGGGGTCTGTAAATATCCTGCAGTACTGTGCGCTAACCACTGCGCCACCGCGGCTCTTGGTAATCCAAGAGGAGGCTGGTATCAGACTGGAAAAGCCTAGCAAAGAAATTTAATCCGTGATCTGCCTGTCCTTCTAGGTGCTAACTGGAGCCCAACTTCGTTCATAGTTGACGATGGTTCCCTCGTAGATGGCCTCAACCTTGGAGCTGTGGTGATAGATTGGGAAAAGGACACCGTGTTCTTAATCTATACTCTCTGTGCACACTTCCGCGGGTGTACCACTGCCAGCGTCATGATCATTCGCAGCTTGGATGATGGTGTCACGTGGAGCCGTCCCCGGAATCTCTCTGAAGAAGTCGGCACGACCATGTTTGCCCCTGGACCGGGCTATGGCATCCAGGTGAGCCTACACCTCAAAAAGAGAGGTGGTAAGAAATTATTGTGCTGAATTAATTCACCGTTTTCCTTACCCCCTGTTTATATGTGTCGCGATGATGATGTGGGACTGGAAGGCAACGGAGCCTGTAGCAAGCATCAGAATCAATGCTAATGTTGATCCTTATCCACCACCATTTTTACAAAACAGCAAATTTCTGCCACCCCTTCCAGATATAAATAAGTCAGCGAATAGGAGCAGATGAATTAATTCTACTGTCAGTGTTCCAGCGCTGACATATGAATAGGAGAGGAGAAGCTTGAACTTTTGCCTACTTAATTCCTTTGAAGATTCTGTTTCCTCGGAGATGGGAGGAGGGGGCACATTCCTGTCATCTGACGGAGATGGGATGAGGAGAGTGGCTTGGAAGTTAGCCAATGAGACGCAGAGAATTGGGGATCGGAAAGGGAGGGCTTGGGGGGCAAAGGTCAGTGCTGACCACGAAAGAGCCAGGGACAGGTCACTATGCTCAATAAAGAGAACATTTCCTCAAAGATCGGCAGTTTGGAAATTCATTTATTTTGAGATAGCATCGAAACCTGACATCTACTTGATTGTAAGGCTTGTTGTTGTTGTTGTTGTTGCGAAGTCGTGTCCAACTCATCGCGACCCCATGGACAACGTTCCTCCAGGCCTTCCCGTCCTCTACCTTCCTCTGGAACCCATTTAAGCTCACGCTGACTGCTTCAGTGACTCCATCCAGCCACCTCGTTCTCTACCATCCCCTTCTTCTTTTGCCCTCAATCTTTCCCAGCATTGGAGGCAGAGATTGAGGTAGACAGCAGCAAGGCAGAGGAACAGTGTATGCATGCGCAGAGCTGCCAGAAGAATAACTCAGAAAGCAGGGTCAACTCAAAAGTAAAACCCACACCTTGGAGGTGATTGGCCCCTCCCATAGGAAATAAAAGAGGAGTGAACAGGGAGTGGACTTTTTCAGGAAACAATTTGTTCATTCAGTGACTCTGAGAGACTCTGTGCCAGGTTTTGCTTTGTACTGCGTTTGGAAACAAGTTACGTGGCAGCTTGCCAAGCAAGATAAGGTGTTTTTGAGAAATATTACTTTGAAAAACTGTTTGGACAAACCTTGCTGACACCCAATGAACGTAATTCACAGTCATGTAAATAAAAGAAGTTTTGCCAGGACCGATTCCTGCCTCCTGTTTGTTAAGGGAGCCTAGGTCAGAAGACAGATAACCTAGTTTTAATTGTAGGAGGAGAGGAGAAAAGGACACAGAAATAACGTGGATGTGTGGATATCAAAATCCATAGAAATCACCATATATAAAATACGGGCATAGGTGTCCAATCCTAAGCAGAGGTAGCATTTTCATGGAAGAATGAAGTGCACTCTCTCTTTCTCTTTTGAGAAAGGGATGGAGAAGAGAAGCAGTGCAGTGCAGTGGTGAAGAAAACGGCAATTAAGTGCTCACATTCCTAGCTGTCAGGCCCAGTAAACCAGGGAAGACACCCGGTATCGCTTCCAAGCAGAGTTGTTTATTGTTCCATATCTATACACAGAATCTTGCCAAACTTAAGCTGGTTATTAAGACCAGCTGCCTGCAATTACTGCAGGTTCGAATCTCGCCAAGGCTCAAGGTTGACTCAGGCTTCCATCCTTTCTAAGGTACATAAATTGAGGACCCAGTTGTGGGGGCAATAAGCTGACTTTGTATAAATATACAAAAGAATGAAGGCTATTGCTTAGCGCATTGTAAGCCGCCCTGAGTCTCCGGAGAAGGGCGGCATATAAATCAAATTAAAAAAAAAAAAAAAAACCGAAGTACTCTGCTATCTACATCAAGCATCCACTCTGAGAATATTAGTGTCTGACAGAGACTGGCTGAGCCAGGGGGAGGAATCAAGTGGGGAATTAGTCTGGAATCTCTACATAGGCCACGGGTCAGCAACCTGCAGCTCTGGAGCCGCATGTGGCTCTTTCACCCCTCTGCTGTGGCTCCCTGTCACTCAAAATATGCGTCACAACTACCAATGTGCGACACCCACCGGCACGCAATTTATTGAGCTTTTCAACCCCCAGTAGGCCAACCATGGATAAATCCAAGAAAAGAAGTTTCAGAAGAAAACTGAATGTTTAATTCAACTACATACGCTAGTTTTGTGGCCGCTCAAGAAATAGTCAGGCACCGGAAGGGCTTTGTGCAGGGGTGAAATTCAAAATTTTTCCCTACCAGTTCTATAGGCGTGGCTTGGTGGGTGTGGCAGGGGAAGGATATTGCAAAATCTCCATTCCCACCTCACTCTGGGGCCAACCAGAGGTGGTATTTGCCGATTCTCCGAACTACTCAATATTTCTGCTACTGGTTCTCCAGAACCTATTAGAACCTGCTGGATTTCACCCCTGGTTTTGTGGCTCCCGGTGTTTTCTGTGGGAAACGGGTCCAAATGGCTCTTTGAGTGTTTAAAGTTGCAGACCCCTGACATAGGCACACGTGGGCAATGTCCGATTCCCCCACTGAATACTGTTGAACCTTATCCAGAGAAGATTCCTGGGTTATAGAGATAAGCAACAGAGTAGCTAATTGAACTCTTCCTGTGTGGATCTGGTTGTTTATGTCTGAGAGTTGCTTTCTTCACCTCACACATCTGGAGTTTCTGTTATTCCTCTGAAATGCATTTCCTGTTGTGACCTAGGTTTACTGAGCATTACAAGACACAAACCTATTTTATTGTAATAGCTGAGAATTACGTTCATTCCCAGCTGAGTCCTAATTAGTTGCAAAACAAGTCCTTCAGAAGAAGTCCTTCAGGATAGTCACCAACCTTTATCTTCTTTGACACCCTGCCAAAGGCCTGATTTGGCAAAGCCCCACGAAATTCAGAAACAAACAAGAGATGCCGACTAGAAACAGAGTTAGCATCGTTGCTTTCCTGCAAAAAGGCCCAAGTGCCTCTGTTGCTCTTTTAAGCCTTATGGGAGGGGCCAATCATCTCCTGGCCTTACTGCCGAGTCGTCCCTTTTGCTTTAGCTGCTCTTGCCTTCTGGCAGCTCTGTGCATGCATTCACTAGGAACAGGCTCCCCTTGTTCCCCTGCCTCTCTGCTATCCTTCTCTGGAGGTTCCAGAGTCCACGCATCACTCCCAGATGGCCCTGGCCCCATCTCTGCCTTCGAGACAGAGCCCTCGTCCGGGCCTTCTCCAGATTCCAGGACTGGCCCATGTTCCTCCCCAGCCTCCTCACTGTTTGACTCCACTGCCAGCTCCCACAGGCTGCTGGCGGACCACAACACCTCCTCCCACCTGGAGATCGAGTTTACTACATTCCATTTCATTAACCCAATCTGTCCTGGTTTGCAGAAACGCTACGAGCCCGAGAAGGGACGATTAATTGTTTGTGGCCATGGGACTTTAGAGCTGGATGGGATCTCCTGCCTCCTCAGTGATGACCACGGCCTGACCTGGTATTACGGGAGACAGCCCTTGCACGGCATTCCTTACGGAGGGCAGAAGAATTTCAGTGACTTTAATCCTGACGAATGCCAGGTCAGTACAACTGCGAAGGTCAAACCTTGGCTATTGAGTTTTACCTCTCAGAAAGAAATCAAAGGCGTCACTGGTTTAGAACGTTATTTGTAGATGGCGGACATTTGTACTTGATTTTGAGGGAAATGTGAGAGAACTGCTGAGTAAGCTATTAAGGAGGAACTTGAAGAACAAACTGCGCAAAGCAGAGACTGAAGGAGATCACGAGAAAGAAAATCCTACCTTAATTTTGTTTGCTTTATAATAAGGGACAGAAAAACACCTGGAACAAATTTTCAGGATTGTGTTCAGCTCCTTGAAGTAGGCCCAGTCAAAGAAACAGATATTGCAGGAATTGTAGGAATGCTATTTTATTTTATTACAGGGTGTAACAGTTGACAATCATATACTAAACTAGTTTAACTATCTATGGATTCCTATCCCCCCCTTGACACTTTAACTCCCCTTTTACTTAACTAAATATAAATACTCTTAATTTTTCTATTCATTCATAAGCTATTTGATACTTTTTAGTCTGATATTTGTTTTGAATATAATCGATCCATCTTCTCCATTCCGATATATATCTTTCTTGTGAGTGATCTTTCAAATAAGCTGAAATTTTTGCCATTTCTGCTAAATTCGTTACTTTTAATGTCCATTTTTCAATAGTAGGCAAATCTTCCTTCTTCCAATATTGCGCCACCAAGAGTCTAGCTGCAGTTATTAAATTTAAGATCAATTTAGTCTATAACCGTACAATCTGTGATTATACCCAGCAAAAACAACTGTGGAGTAAACTTTATCTTCTTTTTAAGGATATTTTGGATAATCCACCATATTTTAATCCAAAATGCTTTAACTTTTTTACAAGTCCACCATATATGATAATAATGGCATCATCACAATCACATTTCCAACACTTAGATTGCAAATTCGGATACATATAAGCTAACTTTTTAGGATCCAGATGCCATCTATAAAACATTTTATTGTAGTCAGTACCATTGAAAGCCCAAACAAATGTCTTTTGTGTCCCCACTTATACGAAATAAAGCCAAGGTGAGTTACGGATAGTCCTCAACATATGACCAGAGTTGAGGCCAAACTTTTATGTTGCCGAGTGAGAAATTTGTTAAAAGTGCCCCATTTTGCGACTTTTCTTGCTATATTTGTTAAGCAAATCACTGCAGTTGTTAAATTGGTAACACGGTTGTTAGACGAATCTGGTTTCCCCATTGGCTTTGCTTGTCAAAAGAGGATCACGTGACACCCCCCCCCCTCCGGGCCACTGCAACTGTCATAAATGTGAGCCAGTTGACAAGCATTCGAATGTAAACCCCATGTGACCATGGGGATGCTGAAACTGTCATAAGTGTGAACAATGGTCATAGCAGTGGTGAAATGTAAAATTTGTTACTACTGGTTTTGTGGGCGTTGCTTGGTGGGGGGTAATATGACTGGGTGGGCGTAGCCAACTTTTTTTTTTTTTTTTACTTTTAAAAGCATTTTTTCTACAACCTCTTTGGCCAGTTGTAAAAAAAATCTGCTTTTAAAAGGCACTGACAATCCCAGCTGAGTTGCCTGATTACCAGAGGCTTTTGTTTTCTTTTAAAAACATTTTTTTTTTTTGCTTTTAAAAGAAAAAAAAGCCTCAGACGAACAGGCAACTCAGCTGGGATCGTCAGAGCCTTTTAAAAGCATTTTTTTTCTACAACCTCTGCTTTTAAAAGTAAAAAAAAAGCCTCTGATGATTGTGGGCTCAGCTGGGCATCGGGGGGGCAGGGATTTTTGCGACCGGTTCTCTGAACCACCCGCCACCATCGCTACCGGATCGGGCAATCCGATCCGAACCAGGAGCATTTCACCCCTGAGTCATAGATAGGTCACTCATTTCGGTGCCCTTGTAACTTTGAACAGTCATTAAGCGAACTGTTGTAAGTCAAGGACTACCTGTATTTTGAGTTTCGTTCTCACATTTCCTTCAATCTGTGGACTGTGTAATTTCTTCTTCCTTCCTTCACAGCTCCTCTTCCTCTCTGATCAGCACTCTTATACTTTCCCAAGGTCAATTCTACATTCCTTTTACAAATTGCAGGAGATTATCTCACCTTGTAGTTGTAGGATTCCTGAGAATTTCCGTCAAATGGAAAGTCAGTAAATTCTCTACATTTGAAATGGATTTGAAAGAGAAAGGTAAACTGGATTTCATGTTTCCAGAAAAGCGATTTGAAACCCAGGCAACGTGACCCTGTCTAAATTCATTCAGAATTTCATCCCACTTAAGTTCAGGAGGAACCATATTCAGACAATAAAGATGCATCCAAGGATGGTTTAAATATTAATGTAAGAGAATCCTTAGAAATTGGCAGACCACTGCGAGGGACTTGGGCCAAACTGAGATGCATTTTACACTGCTGTGTTTTGAGGTGATGACTCAGCTGTTTTAACATCTCATCTCTTCTTTCTCTGAATGGCTCTGTCCATGTGGCTCTGGTGAGGTGGAAATCGGTTGGCTAATGAACTGCCAATACTATAGCTAGTCTTCGACTTACGACCACAATTGAGCCCAATATTTCTGTTGCTAAGTGAGACAGTTGTTAAGCTTTGCCCCCGTTTTACGACTTTGTCTTGTCAAAGCTGACTCTAGGCAGCTTTCAGTTAAAATGACAATTAAGATTTCTTTCTTTCTTGATGGTTGAAACAAATTGGGAGTGTGAGGTCTTACCCAAATGAGGAGAAAAAAGAATCTTAAGTGTTTATCCCAAATCATCTTAATTTCATCTGCAGGCCTGTTCTGTGTAGTAAAGATTTTGCTTTAAAAATCATGCTCTATATCAGGGGTATCAAAATCAAGGCCTGGGGGGCCTTGATCTGGCCCACAAGGTGCTTAGATCTGGCCCGCAGGGCCACTCTGGAAACAGCAAAGGACCCTCCTGCAGAACGGCCTCCTGCCAGTGAAAACGGAGCTCGGGAGGGCTGCGTGCACTCCTCCCAAGGTCCGTTTTCACTGGCAGATGGTTGCAGGAGGCTGTCTCAGCCGAAACGGAGCTCAGGAGCTCGTGTTCACTGGCAGAGTGCTCGGGCCACCACACGAATGACGTCGAGCTGGCCACGTACACCCCGGCCCCCCAAGGTCAAACACAACCCTGAAATGGCTCTCAATGAGTTTGACACCCCTGCTCTATATGGCTTAGCAGAGCTTGGAAACCTAGTCGTTGTGGCTCACAAACCACGCCAATAGAAAGTGTGAGGTCCTACCCAAATACAGAGGAAAAGAAAGAATATGATTGCTTATCCCAAATCTTCTCAGCTTCTCATTGGTCTCCTTTTCGAACAGCCCTATGAGCTGCCAGATGGCTCCGTGGTGGTGAACGCCCGGAATGAGAATTTCTACCACTGCCGATGTCGCATAGTGGTTCGCAGTTACGACGGTTGCGATACCCTTCCGTTGGAGAACGTGAGATTTGATGAGGGTTTAATAGATCCCGCAGTGGCTGCAGGAGCTCTTGTCAAATCCGGTCTGATTTTCTTCACCAATCCAGCTCATCGTGAGCTGCGTGAGTAAAAATAATCAAAAGATTGGGATTTTCTCTCTGTTTATATATTTGCATCTGGGCGTACAAGTTGCACAATGCTACCATTTGCTTAACCTTGGTGTATTATGTCACAATTGGCCAAATTCACTCAAATTGCTGGGGGTGGGAAATGTTTTCGCTGATTCTTTTTCTTTTATACAACTGTCTCCTGTCCCTACACACATTGAAAGGTATGGAATTGACGCAAGAGATTTTTGTATCCGTAGTACTTCTATTTGTTGTACATTTTGCTTAACCTTCTGCTAGTTCTGTTAATTTCCCTATTAAACCTTGGAACCAAAATTACAGGTGAAGACCATTACTTTATAAAGGTTAATAATCACTAATTGTAGCATGCCTTCAGGATCTTCCAGAGTTTCATGGGCAAATTCATCCAAGTAGGAGGTACTGTGAATTCTATCTGGGTGATACTATTATTTATAACATTTGATGCAGACTGTGCTGCAGTAAATACAGCACAGTCTGCAGCAGTTAAAAGGCTTTCCCCCCCCCCCCAGTCTTAAAACAGCAGGCATAACTATCCAGCCAGCCAGGTGTCACCTAGGATTTTCTGAATTAGATTACCTTGATCACCAAGAAATTAAGGCGTCCTCAGGGTCACCTGAATAGTGCAAATGGGTGTGGATCTTTCTTGGAACTGCTGAAAGGACTGTGTTGTAAACAGGAGATAGGTGGTGTCATATTCCTCCCCCTCTGTGGAGAATGTCCAGAATATGGAAGAGTGAAACTTCTTGTTAAAATGTGCAAATATTTCTAAACCGGTGTTTCTCAACCTTGGAAACTTTAAGCTATGCAAACTTTAACTCCCAGCCTGCTGGCTGGGGAGTTCTGAGAGTTGAAGTCCATGCATCTGAATACTGTATTTGCAAGTTTAAGAAACATAGGTGGTCCTCAACTTACAACCATTCATTTAGTGACGGTTTGAAGTAACTGCTTTATAAGCTCGACGCTGAATATTTTTTTTTTCCTTTCCATTGCAGGGGTCAACCTGACGCTACGCTGGAGTTTCACCAATGGGTCTTCTTGGTGGAAAGAACCCTTGCTGATCTGGAGAGGTTCCAGTGGCTATTCCTCCATGACCACCCTGGAGGGAAATTCTCTGCGGGACGACCACTGCCTCTTTGTCATTTATGAGAAGGGCGAGGTCGAATATACAGAAAGTATCTCTGTGGCCAAGATTAGCCTCAACGGGCAGCTCTGATCCTCCTTTCTGGGGCATCTTAAACATTTTCAAATTTTGTCATGGGAGGGAAAAGAAAATGTGTGCTTGGACTGGGGAGAAACCAAACAAACTGGTGTTTTGGGGATCTAAAGAATGCAATTGAAGGACATGGGTAGAGAGCTTGGGCATGTCTCAGCAGAAGTCAGGGCGGCTAAAGAGGACCACATAATTATTTTCCAATTGTGCCCTGCACTTCTCTTTGTGCCTGCCTAATGGGCAACCCCCCCCCCTCCGAACCTCTGTTATTTCTTTCTGATTTTCTGAGGTTGAGTCTGTTTTCCTGTGCTTTTTCTCACATTTATGAATGTGCATAGGTTTATAGAAATTGTGCGTAGATCAGGTAGGGATGGGCCAGATCCCTGGAACGAAACACAAAGGCAGACTTTGTGAGGGATAAATTTATGCACTTTCGACTGACTTTCTGAACAATAAAATGGAATCAAGAGCAGAAGATGTCCACTTGCTGGACCCAAAAAACCCTAAAACGCGCCTGAAGGTTCGCAGGCAGGGTGTGTGGGAGAACAAGCCAGTTTTTCTTCTGCGTTGCCAACATCTGTGATTTCAAATGAATGTATTTCAAACCTGTGTCCCCATTTTTCTGATGGGACAAGTTGCTTCTATGGTTTATAAAAAACGTTGGACTGTGAATTTTAAGAGCACAAAAGAAAAGAGTGGGGTGGGCAGAGAGGCGAACAAGCAGGGGACAGTTTTGAGGTAAAAATATTTATGGAAGTTCTCGGTCGTCCAGGTTACGGTGGTCCCAAAGGTGCTTTTTTTCAAGAGGCAACAACTGGCCTTTGTTTTTCCTTGAAGACATTTTGCTTCTCATCCAAGAAGCTTCTTCAGTTCTGACTGTAGTTCAGAACTGAAGAAGCTTCCTGAATGAGAAGGAAAAGCCTCTTGAAAAAGCACCTTTGAGTTGTTAAAAATATTCTTCACAGAAATGACCTCTCTGCATCGGCTACTTCTCTGCTGACGGATTGCAGGAGTGCAAAATCCATGGGCTCTATTGAGCCCCCCCTTCAAAAAAAAAAAAAAAAAAACCCTTAGTGTTTACTCCTCCAGTATCTCAAGATCAGCAAAATGGCTGCATTTTGGTGGCCTGTATTTTAAGGATGGATTGTGGGTGGTTTGTAATTCATAGATTTTCTTCCCATTTCTACTCTAAAAATTCCAGCCTTAAGTTTGCCAACCTAAAGCTGCTAAGCTTGAGAAATGCTGCGGTAACCACTTGGAGTGCTTACCCTGGTTTATATTTTAATGATGAATCTTCATGGATGTGTTTTTTTTCTTAATGCCATAAAGTTGTGGCCCCTTTGGGCTGGAGGATAATCTGCACACATTTTTGCTTCTTTTCATTCACACACCTCTTTGTGAGTCGATTTTTAGAACTTAGGCCTCCAATTATCTGACGTTTCTCTATAAAGTCCATATTGTGACTATGTGTGAATCAGTTTAGCTGTCTGGGGAATTATTTTTCCGCCTTTCCTTTAATGTGCAATCTTGTTTGAGGAGGCCAAGTTTTGGGAAATTGTTTTTTTTAATTATTGGTGTGACAGTCATTTTATTTTCAACATTTTTTTTAATTAACCGATTGATTATAAAGCATCAAGTCCTTTTTGATGTGTTTTTGGGTGTTAGGAGTCGAAAACAACTAGAACAGCAGATAATCAGTCAAGCAATTCCGACACCTTGGTGGGTGGCCAGCTTGGTTCCAGTCTCCAAATTCTTTTCATCATTAAAAAGAAGATAAGCTGGTAATTCCTAACACAGAAACACCCATACAAGAGTCAGATGCAGTTAATAAAGCTACAAAGCTTACCTTGAGCTCCAGGCAACAGTCAGGTAGCATAATTGACGCCATGAAGCTAATTCTTGGAAGAAGAAATCTGAACTGAGTTCAAGGGCATGGATGTACGCTATAGATTTTACACCTACTCATCAGAAGCGTCATGGAATAAAGCTTTAGTAGCTGATAATTCGAGCAAGGCCTTTTTTTTTTTTTTTTTGATTTTGAACACAACAGTTTTAACTGATGGGTGCTGAAAGAAAGAAAGAAAGACAGCAAGCTATAGGGTGGGAATGATCCAGGGCGTGCTAACCTTTATTTAGTTATTTAATGGGCTCTTTTACACAACCACATCCTAGGAGGGCTCGAGCCACAGCCAATAAAAGCAAATCCTTGCAAAATGTCCTCCAAAGAAACTACAAAACATAATAAATTGTCTTAAGGAAGGAAAACTCAAAAAGGGGAGGGGAAGGAATCGTTATTTCTACCGTAGCAGTTTTATTTATTTATTTTAATCTTGATTTTTATGTTGTTTGCCTTTTCAATCTTGATTTTTATGAGGAGTGCCTTTATCCAGACGTTGGAAGTAAACTCTCTTCAGTTACTGGAAGATTACTAAATATGTAAAATAAAAGATGAATGGAATGAATGAAATGTAATACCTTTTGTTAAATAAGCAGAGGTTTATCTCAGATTTCAGCTTCTTGAGTCATAACTTATATTGTATATATTTGTTTGTGTATAAACTTCCCCACACCCTTGGAGAAATTAATTAAAAGGCTTAGTATTTATTTTTTAAAACTATTTTATTGCTGACTGGGAGGCCCTTACAGACTTTTTGGTGAAATGGGAAAAAAATGAACATTCCTTATGGTTTGGATGATTAGGAAAGATAGATAATAGAAAGAAGTAAGTTTGTTTTTGTAACCATAAAGTATGAGGTAATTTTGTATGTGTTCTAATAATTGTAAAGAAAATTGGAAATTACTTTTATGGTTTTTTCTTTCTTTACTTTTGGATTGTTCTCTGTTCTCTGTTTTTCCCTTTTTCGTTTTACTTTACATTAATAAAATAACTAATTAAAAATAGCTGTTTAAAATAACTAATTAAACAAAATGTGTATTTTTAAAAGTGTGAGTGTATCATTCCCACTTGGGTAGAAACTAATCGAGGAGAGAAGCAACCTAGAACTAAGGAGAAATTTCCTGACAGAACAACTAATCAGTGGAACAACATGGCACCAGAAGTTGTGAATGCTCCAACACTGGAAGTTTTTAAGAAGAGATTGGACAACCATTTGTCTGAACTGGTGTAGGTTTTCCTGCGTGAGGAAGGGGTTGGACTAGAAGACCTCCAAGGTCCCTTCCAACTCTGTTGTTCTACTCTACTCTACTCTAAACTTCAGCCTATTTCAGGATACAGGCACCTGAGCCCTAATCACCTCCCGTCTTGACTACAACAATGCATTCATATTGGTCTGCACTTGAAAAGTATCCAGAAGCTTTAATTGGTTCAAAATGCAGTGGCCTGCTTGGTTGTGTGCAAGTTTAAGATTTCCACATGTGTCACCACTTTTGAGGGAGCTACATTGGCTGCTGATTTGCCTCCTGGTCCAATTCAAAGTGCTGGTTGTCACCTTTAAAGCCCTACCCAAGTTATTTGAAAAGCCATCTTTTCCCAAATATACCTGACCCACCAGACCAGAGAGAGGGTATGTTACTTTTCCCCTTGAGGAGTTTCATTGGTGGGATCAAGAAAAAGGTCCTTCTCTGTGATAGCCCCTTCCCTGTAGAACATCATCACTCCAGAATGTCCCAAAGGTGATTTTTCAAGAGACAACTGTACTTTCTTGTTTTTCCTTGGAGATGTTTTGCTTCTCATCCAAGAAGCTTCTTCAGCTGCGACTGGATGGTGGGGAATGGAAGGATTTATATTCCTTGTAGACAGCTGGTCATTTTCATTCTTTTAGAGAGTCGTTGAGGCCACTTGGAAGTATATCTATCCTCAGGGTCACCCGAGTAGTGCAAATGGGTGTGGAGGCTTCTTGGAACTGTTGAAAGGACTGTGTCGTAGATGAGATAGATGGCTACTCAGGTGACCCCCGAGGACACAGATAAACCTCCAGGTGGCCTCAACAACTCTAAAAGAATGCAAATAACCAACTGTCTGCAAGGAATATAACCTCTTCCATTCCCCACCATCCAGTCAGAGTTGAAGAAGCTTTTTGGATGAGAAGTGAAACGTCTTCAAAGAAAAACCAGAAAGTACAGTTGCCTCTTAAAAAAGCACCTTTGGGACAACCATGACCTGGATGATTGAGAATCTCCACAGACATCCTTCCAGAAATAAATTTGGGCACATGCTTTCAAAAGGCCTCATGATGTAGTTTCGTCAATGGGCCTGGTGATTCCACGGTAATATGAATCCCCCAAGTGGTTGGTTTGATAGTTGTCACCAGGGGGATGGGGATTTTTTGGCTTTTGTATTGGCGTTTTATTTTTGTTAAGCCTCCTGGAGTCACTTAGCGTGACTCCATATAAATTTTAATAAAATATGCTTTAAATGTACTTCCTGTGTTGCTAAGGTTTTACGGAATCTTGGGCATTAACCTGGCTTAGATCACCCTGTTCTAACAAAGTAAATCCAACAATGAAGATTTCTAATCCAGTGATTTATCTCTAGCAAGTACAATGTGTCCACCCAATTTCTAAAGACATTTTAGAACTGATAATAGACTTCAAGAATGAGAAGACTGTGAAAAATCTCGTAGTTTAATTAATTAATAACAATTTTAAGTACAGTTGTTAAGATGAGTTGGCAATTTTCTCAGGATTTTTCAGATTGCACCTCACATAATCTTAGCTCTTATAGTAATGGTGGTTATAGGAATTGATGCTTTCAAGGTTTTTGAAATGTTATTGAAATTCTTTCCCCATAACTAAGAACAGCTTGCCCTTGTCAGATGGAATTGTTCTGAAAGCATACTTCATCAGTTTCACTTAAAAACAAAATCTTAGAGATCATCTTGGAGCTCATCAAAGAAGAGGGAGTCAAGCTATTCTCCAAAGCACCTGAGGGCAGGACAAAAAGCAATGGGTGGAAGGAGAGAAGCAACTTAGAACTAAGGATAAATTTCCTGACAAGTTAGAACAATGAATCGGTGGAACAACTTGCCTCCAGAAGTTGTGAATGCTCCAACATTGGAAGTTTTTAAAAAGATGTTGGATAACAATTTGTCTGAAGTGGTGTAGGGTTTCCTGCCTAAGCAGGGGGTTGGACTAGAAGACCTCCAAGATCCCTTCCAACTCTTATTCTATTCTATTCTATTCTATTCTATTCTATTCTATTCTATTCTATTCTATTCTATTCTGATGCATGTTAGTTCCTATGTGGATAGGACCATTTTGCTTATTTCCAAGAGTGATGCAGTGTAACACTTGGTCTAAACATCAGCAGTTTTAAGATTGTGGCCTTCAGCTCTCAGAATTCCTTAGCCAGCATGGTGGCTGTGGAATCCTGGGAGTTGTAGTCCAACCTCTTAAAATTGATGAAGTTAGGAAACATTGGTCAAGAAGCTGTGAGTCTTATCATAAAATTGCCCCTTGTGTAACCTTGGACCAGGCCTCATCTTTCTGTCTAAACTACTTTACAGGGTGGTTATGAAACAAAAGAAGGATCTTGCCCCCCTGAGCTTCCTGGAAGATGGCAGGAGAAAAATGACCATGTCACACAACACAGGAAGTTTTTAAGAAGATGTTGGATAACCATTTGTCTGAAGTGGTATAGGCTTTTTTTATTTTTAAATTTAATTTTTAATGCGTTAAGCTATTGCTTAACACATTGTAAGCCGCCCTGAGTCTCCAGAGAAGGGTGACATATAAATAAAAAAAAAATTTTTTTTTCAATTTTTAATTTTAATTTTTAAAAGCATTTTTTCTATCACCTCTTCGGCTGAAAAAATGCTTTTAAAAGTAAAAAAAAAAGCCTCATGATCGTGCGGCTCAACTGGGATCGTCAGAGGCTTTTAAGAGCATTTTTTCTACAACCTCTTCAGCCAAAGAGGTTGTAGAAAAAATGCTTTTAAAAGCCTCTGACGATCCCAGCTGAGTTTCCTGATCAGCAGAGCCTTTTTAAAGCATATTTTTACAACCTCTTCAGCCGAAGAGGTTGTAGAAAAAAATGGTTTTAAAAGTTAAAAAAAAAAAAGTTGGCCACGCCCATCTAGTCACATTACCCCCCACCAAGCCACGCCCACAGAACCCGTAGTAACAAATTTTACATTTCACTACTGGTTCATACTTACGACTGTTGCTGTGTCCCCGAGGTCACGTGATCACCTTTGGCAATCTTCTGGCAAGCAAAGTCAATGAGGAAGCCAGATTCACTTAACAACCATGTTAGGATCAACCACAGGGATTCGCTTAGCAACCGTGGCAAGAAAGATCGTAAAACGGAGCCAAACTCACTTTAACAAACGTCTCACTGAACAACAGAACATTCTGGGCTCGATTGTGGTCGTAAGTCGAGGACTACCTGCATCTTGGCAACAATTAAGCAGCAGAAACGCTGGAGCAGTCGGGCACTAGGACCTTGAAGTGCTTTGCTCAGAAGTGGTACCCACTCTTGCTGGAAGCAGAAGGCATCACCAGAGCCTCTTGCAGCATCGTTGCTACGCATCTATTTGCTACAGAAACATGGCTAGCCAGACCCAGGGAATTCAGCAGCTGCTGCAGGCAGAGAAGAGGGCTGCAGAGAAGGTGGCAGAGGCCCGAAAACGTGAGTTGGAGCTCCCGGTTGTTAGGGAAGATGCTGGAAGTGGGGTGTAGGCTGACCAGCAGAGTACCCACGTTCTCAAGTGGAGAACGGCAGCATCTTTCAGTTTCTCGTGGAGAGGAATGGCAGGGATGTTTTGAGGAATGCTGGGCCTTGAAAGGTCATCTCTGCTTTGTCCTTGGACTTCTTTTTCTCCATCCCAGGAAAGGCCAGGCGGCTGAAGCAGGCCAAAGAAGAAGCCCAGGCTGAAATTGAGCAGTATCGCTTAGAGCGTGAGAGAGAATTCCAGCAAAAACAACAGGCGGTGAGATGAAGGGGTTGGGGCTTACTTAGCCTTGCAGTGATGAAACACAGAGGAAGGGTGGGGAGGGGAATAAAAGATTAGAAGGGGATGTTGATGATGGAGTAGGAGCTTCTAAGAAGCCTGTTGGGAATTTTGGAGAGGAGGAAGAGAGAAAGGGTGGTGCAGAGGTCTGGATAGATGAAGGCTGGAGTTGGCCTTTCCATTGCAATTTAAGATAGGGAGTTTTGCATCAAGATATTTGGTGAGCCCCAGATGTTTTGCTTCCTATTGAAGTCAAGGTATATAAAACCGTAATCTGGCCACCTTGAAAACAAAATACAAATAAATCCCCGAATAGAAACGCATCTAAAGATGTAATGGAATGTGTGAGTGACCTTGGGGGATGAAGGAAAGAGATGCTGCCTAGAAAAGAACCAGACAAGAGAAGCAGGAGTCCACAATGGCCTAACGGTCACAGGAAGAAACTTAGGAAAGACCCACTGAAATGGATCAAGCATTAAAAATGGTGGTGGGAAGGTTTTATTTTCAGACTTACACATTTATGTTAATGTAGCCTTACAATGAAGTAGAATTAGCTCATCTGGTTGTTGTTTCCCATCTGGATTACCTGGGAAGACCGACAAAACATATAACCCTTCACTGTCCCAAAGGTGCTTTTTCAAGAGGCAACTGGACTTTCTTGTTTTTATTTATTTATTTATCTATTGGTTCGATTTATATGCCGCCCTTCTCCGGAGACTCAGGGTGGCTTACAATGCACTAAGCAATAGCCTTCATACTTTTGTATATACCTGCTTAGTAGGGCTTTCGGCCCCCTCTAAGCGGTGTTCTTTTTTATACAAAGTCATCTTATTGCCCCCACAATCCGGGTCCTCATTTTACCTACCTCGAAAGAATGGAAGGCTGAGTCAGCCTTGAGCCTGGTGAGATTTGAACTCACAGTAATTGCAGGCAGCTGGCAGCTAAGTGCTACTTAACAGCACTTTAGTTTGCTGCGCCACCAAGGCTCTGATTTTCCTTGAAGACGTTTCGCTTCTCATCCAAGAAGCTTCTTCAGCTCTGACTGGAGGGTGGGGAATGGAAGGCTTTATACTCCTTGCAGACAGCTGGTCATTTGCATCCTTTTTAGACAGTCGTTGAGGCCACCTGGAGGTTTATCTGTGTCATCAGTCTGCAAGGAGTATAAATCCTTCCATTCCCCACAATCCTAGTGGAAAGGAGAAACATATTCAGTTTTTATCTGGAATACTGGATTCATTTCAAATTAAATTTCCTTATTTGAGCCTTTCCCTTTACAGGTAGCCCTCGACTTACGACCACAACAACATTTCTGTTGTTAAGTGAGATATTTGTTAAGTGAGTTTTGCCCCACTTTACAATCTTTCTTGCCAGAGTTGTTAAGTGAATCACTGCAGTTAATAAATTAGTAACCCAGTTATTAACTGAATCTGGCTTCCCCATTGACTTTGCTTGACGGAAGGTCGCAAAAGGGGATCACATAAACTTGGGACATAGCGACAGTCATAAATATGAACCAGTTGCCAAGTGTCTAAATTTTTGATCACCTGGTCATGGGGATACTGCAAAGATTTTAACTGTGGAAAATGGCCACACCACTTTTTTCAGTGCCATTGTAATGTTGAACCATCACTAAATCATCATCTTCTTTATTATTATTATTTTAAAGACCCTATAATCACCTGTGGGGTGGAGGCAACCGAACGGAGCTGAGTTTTTACTGGCCAGATGCCCTTCCTGTCACCAACGCGGAGTTTTGTTCAGCAGATAAATTCTCATTGTGCCCAGAGAGAGAAATATCTGCCTCTGCTTAGGATCGAAATCACAGCCTCCTGATTGTGAAGCGAGAGCTCCATCTCTAGGCCACCACATCACTCTTTGAACCATCACTAAATGAACTGTTGTTATTTGAGGACTACCTGTATTAGTGCTTCATTTCTCCTTATTTTGGAACAACCTTGATTTTTTTTCCTCCCCTTCTCTAGGCTCTGGGCTCGCAGGGGAATCTGTCCGCAGAGGTGGAGGCTCAGACCCGCAAAAAACTGCAAGCTATGCATGGAGGGCAGGCTCGGGGCAAGGACCAGGTCTTGCGTCACCTTCTCACTACTATATGGAATGTACAGCCCCTAATTCACCCCAATTACCGCCTGGCTGTCTAAAAGGCCTAGTACCCCTGCCTGCAGTTGTCTGATGGACTATTGATGTACTCCTTATTCTCCATACAATACACTTTAGATGCCCAAATAGAAGTTCTCTATTTCCACCTATAACTTCACTGAATCAAACAGGTCTAACATCCTGTGCTCCCTGAGGCTTCTCTTTCATCCTTTCTCCTTCTTTTATTGTCTCTTGAATCAAGGCTGTGAATTGCATTTGATAGTCTAAGTCAGGAGTGGGCAAATGTGGCCCTTTTACAACCTGTGGACTTCAACTCCCAGAATTCCTGAGATAGCTTGGCTGTCTCAAGAATTCTGGGAGTTGAAGTCCACAGGTTGCCCACCCCTGGTCTAAGTAATCCATTATGTCCAAAAGATGCAAAAGCAAGCAATCAACTTTCTATTCATTACTGGACACTGACTGCACACTACATACAAACACACACACCGGTTTTCAAAGTAGATCTATAGATTATTCTCTATTCCCCAGGATTACAGGTAGTCCTCAATTTACAACCATAATCGAGCCTGCAATTATGGTTATAACTGTGACGGGTCATTAAGCAAGTCATTATGTGACCGCTTCTGATTTTATGATATATATTTTTTGCAGTAGTCATTAAGCAAATGCCATGGTCATAAAGTAAACCCACTGTTTGCTATCTCTGTTGTTTTCTGGAAGTAAACTGGAAGTAAATGCTAGTTTCCAACAAAAAAAAACATCGTAACTCGTGTTTACGCATCCACAAGCACACTGCAATGAGCTATAAGCAAACCAATTGGGAAGCATCCAAAATGCGATCATATGGCCAAAGGTGTGTGCATGTGAACTTTGAATCCAGATTGTCACTTTTTCAGGCTTCGACAGAATTTTGAACAGTCGTTAAGCATCTGGATGTAAGTCGAGGACTACCTGTAGTTGTTTTGGGTTTTTTGGCTTAGTTTTCATTTTTAAAGGGGCTGTAAAATCCGAAGAGCTGATCCTTCCAAAATAGGTCCACTTTCTTTCACAACCCAGTGCTGGATATTTCCTTCCGTATTACACAACCCTGTGGCATGAAAAAACATGTCTGGAAATGTGAAGGTTGCAAGGTTACCCTTGTGTTACTTGCTACATGTATTTGTGTGCTGAGACTGAGAGGTTCTATTTATGCTCCATTGTACCCTGCTTAATTTGTTTCCTTCTTATGATCTCAACAATCTTGTTTATCCGTAACTGAACAGTTCAATAAAAACGGCAGGCAGTTAAACAAGGGGGAAAAAAATGTAGTGTTTGTTTTTCTTTTGACAGTTCTGCAGCAGGCGGGATCGTGGTACAGGTGTAGTCCTCAACTTATGACCACAATGGAGCCCAACATTTATGTTGTTAAGTGATAAATTTGTTGAGTATTGGCCAATTTTACGACTTTCCTTGCCACATTTGTTAAGTGAATCACTACAATGGTTAAATTAGGAGCACAATTGTTAAGTGAATCTGATTTCCCCATGGACTTTGCTCGTCAAACGTTCGCAAAAGGGGGGGGGTATCACTTGATCCTGGGACACTGCAAACCGTCATAAACATGAGTTGGTTGTCAAGCATCTGGATGCAAATCACGTGACCATGGGGATGTTGCAATGGTCCTAAGTGTGAAAAATGGCCATAAGTCACTTTTTTCAATGCGGCTGTAACTTCAAACGGTCACTAAATGAAAGTCGAGGGCAACCTGCAGTTGTTGGTTTAAAAATATGTGGACTGGCTGCTCCTTCCAACAGAACAAGATTTCTCTTTCCTAATCTGCCATAATCCAAACATTTTTGCAGTTCATCTCTCATTGTCTCCTACTAGTGTATGTCATGGAATTGCACAGCAAATGTGAAGTCAGAGACGCTGACACAAACATGTGGTTTTATATAAATAAATATGTTTTAAACCGCTTAGAGAGGACCGTAAAGCACTGTGAAGCGGTATATACTGTAAGTCTAAGTGCTATTGCTATTTTAAATCAATGTTTACAGCAGACATGATAGTCGGGATCAGAGACCATACAGGGCACTCCGAAGAAAAAGGCGGGAAAATCGGGAAACCCCCCCTCCACCCACAGCAACCAATCACAGTGCAGATTGCCTCAGGCAGGAGCCAGCACTTTCCAACCAATCAAACACAACTGTGTGTTTGGCTCACTGCACAACCCACCCATCCCGCTCCAGCTATTAAATTTAAATATCTTAACAATATTAGACTATTCTCTGGGCGATGCAATTTGGGTCACCAGATTAGGGAATTCTGGCACAGACATTTTAGGCAATTGAAAAGATTTTAAATACACATAAGCCAAATGCAAAAAGAAAAAAAAAAGGATTAACATAGGCAAGCAGAGGTTGGAAAAAATCAAGAAGTTACAACAAGGCAGGTTTTTCTAATACACCCAATTAGAATCTGTTTTAAAATGATCCAGCCATATATGAATCCTTCAGTTGGAACAAAATACTGGAGAAGGAGAGAAAGGCACCTGGGATGGAAGAATAACAGAATTACAAAGTTGGAAGGGATCTTGGAGGTCTTTTAGTCCAACCTCCTGCTCAAGCAAGAAATCGTTCCAGACAAATAGTTGTTCAATCTCTTATTAAAAACATCCAGTGATGGAGCTTCTGGAGACAAGTTGTTCCACTGATTAATTGTTCTCACTGTCAGGAAATTTCTCCTTAGTTCTAGGTTGGTTCTCTCCTTGGTTAGTTTCCATCCATTGCTTCTTGTCCTGCCTTCAGGTGCTTTGGAGAATAAATTGACCTCCTCCCTTCTTTGTGGCAGCCCCTGAGATATTGGAATACTGCTATCATGTCACCTCTAATCCTTTTTTTCATTAAAGTAGACATACCCAATTCCTGCAAGATATGCATTTTGTGTATTTGCAGCTGAATTGAACTGTGAGCTGAATTCAAGAAGAGTTTGTAGCAGTGGTGAAATCCAATTTTTTTTACTACCGGTTCTGTGAGCGTGGCTTGGTGGGCGCGGCAGGGGAAGGATACTGCAAAATCTCCATTCCCTCCCCACTCCAGGGGAAGGATACTGCAAACTCCCCATTCCCTCCCCACTCCTGGGGGAAGAATATTGCAAAATCCCCATTCCTACCCCACTCTGGGGCCAGCCAGAAGTGGTATTTGCCAGTTCACCGAACAACTCAAAATTTCTGCTACCAGTTCTCCAGAACCTGTCATAACCTGCTGGATTTCACCTCTGGTTTGCAGGCAATATTCGGATTGTGTCTGCAGGCAGAAGGAAGGACATAAAAGAAAACAAAAAGTGGAAAAAATAGATTTTTTTGTGCTAAGAGATGAGATGAAATACACACCTGCAAATTAATGGGAAAAGGTAGATAACAGCTGATTAATTTAAACAAAACTTCCCTCATCTCAGTGCTCTCTGGTAGGGAGTCATGAAAATGAACTTGATGAACCTGTTCAGAAATCATTAGAAAAACACTGTCAGATGTAAATGCCTTATTCCCTATTGTGTAAATAATGTATATATGGGATATCAGGGGTTAACTTATTCTTTGTTTCTTAATGTATTCATAATTCACCACTCCCACTCTTGGCTCCACCCTTTGTATATATAAGGAGCCACCTTCACCATTTTCTTTGCTTCTATCTGTGAATATTCAGTGAATATAGAATGCCTACTATAATTAAAGAGAAATATATTTAAACCTCTAACTCTCATTATTATTATTGAGTCTGATCCTAAAAATATTGCATCAAAATTGGTAGCAGAGGATGGTTAATTGACTCAATAAATACCTAAAAATGTCTAAGAAAGATAGGCCCAACACCAGGGCCTACAGCAAAGAAATAGAAACTGAACAAGAAATAATCAACGAATCCACAAACGCGATTTCGAGAGAATCCGAAGAATACACCACTGAAGAAGAAGAACTAATAAATGAAAATGATGGCCAGGAGGAAATCGAAATAGAAAATAACGAACTCAGGTCAGAGATACTGAAGCTTTTAAAAAGCCAGAAGAATGATGAAAGCCTCATCGCGAACCTCCAAGAAATGCTGAAGAACAGCGGAGCAGCGAGAGAGAAAAACATCGCTAAAGAGAAACCCAAAGACCAAAAAACTGTGAGTGATATGACTACAGAGAAAGTCGTTATGAAAAAGAAAAGATGTGATCCCGCGCGAAATTTTGAATGGCAGCCATCTTGGTTTCAACAAGCCTCCAAAGTGAGCGAAGCAGAGCCAATCAAAATGCTCAGTTCAAAATTTCTGGCGCGAAAAACGTTATCAGACAACGAAAGTGAAAAGGAGGATTCAAACTCTTCGGAAGAGCCAGAATCAGAAAATGAAAACGACTTAACGAAATCCCAAGTAAAGTCAGCAATGAAGACGCTTTTTGCTGCATTCGGGCCAAAATTAAAAATTTCCAAAGCGCCAACGAAGAAGCAAGCGAACAAGCCGATACTTCAAGACCTGCACGCTCCCATCCTGACTTCGAGAACGACGACGCCCGAGCCCAGAGAGCCATGTCGATTCCGCCCTACACCGCAGACCGAAGCAAGTGCCAACGCACCCAAAAGAAAGAGAAGAACAGTCGCCGCCATCAGAACTCCTAAGACCGAGCCAGAGACCGACTCGTCTGAAGAGGAGCGGAGCGAGCGAGCTACAATGGAGAGAACCTTCCACGACGACGTCAAAGAAGAAATGAACAACGCGCATGTGCGAAACTACGTAGACGGTCCGGAAAGACTTGAACTGGCCAGAGAACCGCGCAGACTCGTTGCGAGCATTCCCATGCCGTTTTGCAATTTCCTACACTTGCGAGACCACGGACTACCTCAGGTTGTAAGTAATGGACAAAATAATGTGGGTAACTTACCCAGTGACTTCCCAAAACTTAGGGTTGATGGCATTAATTTACAAGAATGGTATCAACAGCTCCAGGTTGTCTTTATGAAAGAAAATTTACTATTTTTTATCACTAGTCCCCCAAGAAGACCTTGGACTTTAAAAATAGATTGTTTACACCATAAGGCATTTTTCTTAATAATATCTAGCGTGTCTCCTGCAATGTATCATAGCATCAAACCAAATCTAACTGTTTCAGAAATAATTCAATGCATGTTTAATTTGTTTCACAGCGATAGTGTAGCTACCACCACAAGAATGTCTAAGGACTTCTTTTCTTCCAGAGTAAAACCAGGGGTTTCCATAAGTGAGCATTTAATATCTTTAAACAAAATAAGAGCTGAGCTGCATTTGAGGGGGGAAGTGATTTCAGATCAAACAATGAAAAGTGTTATTATCAACTCACTTGATTCATCATGGGATAGTTTTATGTCACACTTAGACACCATCAATCTAGGATATTTGTCAATAGAAAGTCTGTCTAACAAATTGATAGCAGAAGACAATTCAAGAAAAAATCGTTATAGCAATCACACAGAACACAAACCTTTTAGGAAGGTAGCTTTCCAAGAAAAATATAATGAAACTTTTAAATGCCACAATTGTGGGTCCAGAGAACACAATAGAAGAGATTGTCCCAAAATTTCAAAGGAAAGACATAGGTCAGAATATAGGAATAAATACAATTATAGACAGTCTTCCACAGATAGACATAAATATAGAAGCCCACCAAATTACAGAGAAAGTAGAGGGGGCAGAGAAAATTCAAAAGAGAGAAAATCTGGTTCACTGAATGGACTAAATAAACAAGATAGCACTAAAACGCAACCAAATGAGAACAATAATTGGCTTATTGATTCTGGAGCAACTAATCACACCACTAATAACAAAAATATATTGTCTTCATTTACAGAAGATAAGTTTGTAATAAAGGTAGCTAATCAAGAAAAAGTTCAAGTATTAGGCAGAGGGAATGTGACCTTGCCTGGTCTAGGAAAAATAGAGGGGGTATTGTTAATACCAGAAATACCTCATAACATACTAAGTGCCATAAAATTAAGCAGAGATTCTGACATCAATATAGTTTTCTCAAAGGGAAAAGCAACTTTAGAGAAGAATAAAACAAATGTAGGCACTGTGATGATTAAAGGAGGCCTACCCTATCTGATAACAAAAGAAAGATGGTTACATAACATTGATTCAAATATGGAAGATTGTATTGAGGCAGATGATGAAAATATTAGTAACAGTGACAATGATGAATGTAAAATATCTCATGATCACACAGATACACACAATGAGAAGAAACCAAAAATAGGTAAACCAATTCATGACGAGTGTGCTCATATCTTACATAGGAAGTTAGGACATGCAAGTTTTCCTGTAGTACAAAAAATGACTGAACACGCAGAAGGTGTCAAAATAAAAAATTGTGAAAATTATTTGGAATGCTCAGTATGTAAATCTACTAAATTAAAAACTAGTCCCAGGCCAAAAAAATCCACCAGATCAACTAACAAAATTTTTGACTTAGTACACATGGACTTAGTTGGTCCATTAACTCCATCAATCACTTATAGAAAACGTTACTTCCTAACAATAGTAGACGATTACAGTCGCTATGGTTTTGTTTACACATTAAAACACAAGGATGAAACCTTTCAAAAATTTAAGGAATTTTACAAACGCATAGAAACACAACATAATATCAGAATAAAACAAATTATGACAGATAGGGGATGTGAATTCATGTCTAAAGAATTCTCCCAATGGTTAAAGGATAGAGGAATGCTACATTACACGTCTAGTCCATTTTCTGCGTTCCAAAACGGGATTGCAGAGAGAAAGAATTCCACATTACAAACCATGATTAGATGCACATTAGAGGATGCTGGTTTAGGCAAACAATTTTGGTCAGAAGCCCTACATTATTCAAATTACACTCAAAATAGAACCTGGTCCAGTATTGTGAATAAGACACCATATGAGGTGATGTATAATAGGAAACCAAAATTAGCACACATGCACATATTTGGGGTCACTGCAGACGTACACATACCCAAACAGTTGAGAAGAAAGGGAGAAAACGTATCCAGAAGATTAAGATTTATGGGATATGAAACTGGCACCAAAGGGTACAGATTCATTGATAATAATAATAAATTTATAGTTTCCAGAACAGCTGTGTTCCATGAACAGGCCAACTGGTCTAAATTACATCTTAATGAAATATTTCCGAATAAATGCAAGGATACCAAATCTCGTGAGGAAGGGACGATAGAAAATCAAAATATTAACAAAAATAAAAACAAAACCAAAACATGGACAAATAGTCAACACAAAATAAAGACAGACACATTAACAAAAAAGGAAGCAAGATATTTGCATGACTACCATAGCAAACCAGAAAGAGCTATTAGGAACAACAGAAATCAAATACCAAATAAATACAAAGATTACATAATGCATATGGATGGTGAACAAATAACACCTAATACATATGAAGAAGTATTAAAACTACCTCGTGAAGAAAAGGAAAAATGGGAACTAGCTATGAAAAAAGAGATGGAGAGTTTGCAAGGATTAAATGTATTCACACCTGCGATTGCACCCAAAGATAAAACAATTATTGGTACCAGGTGGATTTATAAAATTAAGAATCTAGAAGGAGGCAATACCTTATACAAAGCTAGATTGGTTGCACAAGGTTATGCACAAAAATATCCGGAGGACTATACTGACACATACTCCCCCACAGTAAGAACAGAGAGTGTTAAAACAGCTCTAGTAGTAGCATCCGCACTCAATCTTGATGTATTTCAATATGACATACAGACTGCGTACCTACACGCAAAACTAGATAAGGAAATATACGTAAGAGCACCTCACAGTCAATACACTAATAAAAATGAAATTTGGCTATTGAACAAGAGTTTATACGGATTAAAGCAATCTGGCAAAAGATGGTACGATTGCTTGGTAAAAGTACTTAAGACCATGGATTTCAACGCTACCACTGCTGATAACTGTTTCTTTGTCAAAAAGAGTGATGATCACGTTGAATTTGTATTGATTTATGTAGATGATATTTTATATATAGGAAAACACAAAGAGAGAAGAGAAATCTTTGTAAACAAGTTAAATGAACATTTCTCGTTGAAATCTCTAGGTAAAGTAAACAAATACCTTGGTGTACAAATTAACAAAACTAGAAGGGGATTCAAACTTACTCAGAAAGATAAGATTATTGAACTTCTAAACAAATGCAATTTAAACAATGCCAAACCCTGTGACACTCCTATGCAAACTGATTTCCTTAGAAATACTGATGAATCTTCCCCTGAATTCAGGGATAATACATTTTATAGATCAGTCATAGGTTCACTTCTTTATATATCTAATTGGACCAGGCCAGATATTGCATTACCACTCAATTTATTATCAAGGCACGTTAGCAAACCAACAATGTATCACTGGGAAGCTGTCAAAAGAATTTTAAGGTATCTGAAAAGTACATTAGACTTTTGCCTAGTATTAGAACCTAGTGATAATAAAGAACCAAGACTTACATGTTACGCAGATGCGGATTGGGCTGGAGATATATCATGCAGAAAAAGCACTTCTGGTTATATTTTTCTGTTAAATGACTGTCCAGTTTACTGGTACACTGGTAAACAAGAACTGGTAGCCACTTCAACCACAGAAGCGGAATATGTTTGTTTATCCAAAGCCGCAAATAACCTTGTATGGTTTAATGATTTAATTTCAGATGTTTGGAAAAAACCTGCTTTGCCTTTTGTTATGCATGAAGACAATAAAGCGGCCATTGAAATATCTAGATCCGATGCCATTGGACAAAGATCCAGGCATATAGATATAAAATTTAAGCATGTGAGACAATTGTCTCAAGATGGATTTATCAAAGCAGTGCATTGTGATACCTCTGAACAATTAGCTGACATATTGACGAAGCCTTTACCTTCTAAACAGCACAAATACTTAACTTCCAAATTGTATGTCTTATATTGTCCTGAATCTGAATGTAATTGGTGTTGTATAGCGAACCGGCATTTAGAGGGGGATTTGTCAGATGTAAATGCCTTATTCCCTATTGTGTAAATAATGTATATATGGGATATCAGGGGTTAACTTATTCTTTGTTTCTTAATGTATTCATAATTCACCACTCCCACTCTTGGCTCCACCCTTTGTATATATAAGGAGCCACCTTCACCATTTTCTTTGCTTCTATCTGTGAATATTCTGTGAATATAGAATGCCTACTATAATTAAAGAGAAATATATTTAAACCTCTAACTCTCATTATTATTATTGAGTCTGATCCTAAAAATATTGCATCAAACACAATTTAGAGAAACGTGCCTTGAGCCCAGGAGAAGAAAAAAATATTAGGTTGGCTCCTTCCTGATTCTTTGGATTATAAAGAGGGGAATAAATATGCAATTGGGCATGCAAGATTTTGTTATTATAGCCCAGAGGAATGCTGATAAATGTTTTAAAACCGGCTCTGCCAACTCCAGTGCCGCCACGCCGCTAGCTAATGGAACAGCCGATTGGCCTATTAAGGATTGTCATTCAGCTCTGATTTCTTCCAGCTTGCAAAATTCCCAAAATCGTGACCATCTGCTCTTGCAAGCCTGTACAGGCCAGCTACAGCATACAATTACTATAGTCTAACTTAACAAAGTATAGGTCTAGTATTCGTCTGTGTTGGTTTCCTATCCTGATTCTTGAAGGGCTGCCAGCTCTCTGGATGTCAAGGACTACACCTCTTATCATTTGCAGCTAGCACGCCCACTGTTTTTATGACCACATCTCAATACAAGTTATCATGCAAGTCTACATCTAGGAGTCCTTAAGAGTACTACAGCTGCCAAAAAAAGACAATGCAGTCCTAGGTTGCATCTACAGAGGGAAAGTATCAAGATCATGTGAAGAGTTTGTACTGCTTTATACTGCACTGGTAAGACCATACTTGGAATACTGGTTGCGTCCAGTATGATTAGAGGACTGGAGGACAAAACATATCATGAACAATTGCAGAAACTGGGGATGTCTAGTCTATTGTTCTTCTAACAAAGAAAAGGACCAAAGGTGACTTGATAATAGTTCTTCCAATACTTGAGGAGCTGCCACAGATAGGAGGGGGTTGACCTATTCTCCAAAGCACCTGAGGGCAGGACAAGAAGTAACATTTGGAAATTTACCAAAGAGAGATCCAACTTAGAACTAGAACTGTTACATCTATTCACAGCACACAATAAACAATTTATAAAAGACACATTGGAAGGCTACCACAGAGATTATAGGATGTGGAACATGGGGCTAAATCTCTTCTGCTTGAAGTCATAGATTCGTGATGAGAAGAGGCTTTGGAGTCCACTTGGCATTTTTTGTCTGCTCAAACTATTATTGAGTTCTCTAGAGGCTCAACCTATCTTTCATGAACTCTTTCTACCAGACTCATGATCCCTGATCTACCATCATCCTTGTAAATTTGGCAGCAAAAACTATGAATTTATTTATTTATTATTTAAACTTGTATGCCGCTCTATCTCCGAAAGAACTCAGGGCGGCTCACAACAATAAAAACAAGCAAAAACAATATTAAAATACCCAATAGGATTATAAAAGACCATTAAAATCCCCTTTAAAGCCCCTTCAGTCCAAACCAGCCAGGTGGAATAACCATGTTTTAAGGTCACGGCGGAAAGAACGAAGGTTAGGGGCTACCCGGAGCTCCAGGGGGAGCTGATTCCACAAGGTAGGTGCACTCACAGAGAAGGCCTGCTCCCTAGGGGTCGCCAGCTGACATTGTCTGGCCGACGGCACCCCAAGGAGGCCCTCCCTGTGGGAACGCACCGGGCGATGGGGGGCTGTCGCTGGCCGAATTTAGCGCAAAGAAATAACATATTCTGGTGAGAGAGAGGTTTCCTGAGGATGGGCTCCAACACAAGTCTGAAAGTTTAGAAGATTAAACCTCTGATGTCAGTGACTGACCCAGATTGGATCCTGCAACATTATATATGTATAATATATATTTGGACGTATCATTCATGAGAGGAATAACTGATTCTAATTGGATGATGTCTACAGTATAACATTTAACATTGGACTAGCACTAATAAATTAAGGAACTACATTATGCTTCTGCCCAAAGCAGTATAAGACCTAAGGAAAATATATTCCAGCTTCCAGATAAGTTGTCAAAAGACCACATAAAGAAGATAATTTAATTTTTAATCAAGACATTGCTTTTGGTGTTTACCTGAGAAGAATCTGTTTTAGCTATTAACGACTAAAAGGAATTGAGAAGTGGCTATGATATGGAGCAGTGGTGAAATCCAAATTTTTTTATTACCAGTTCTGTAGGCGTGGCTTGGTGGGTGTGGCTTGGTGGGTGTGGCTTGATGGGCATGGCAGGGGAAGGATACTGCAAAATCCCCATTCCCACCCCAATCCTGGGGGAAGGATATTGCAGAATCTCCATTCCCACTCCACTCTGGGGCCACCCAGAGGTGCTATTTGCCAGTTCTCCAAACTACTCAAAATTTCCGCTACCGGTTCTCCAGAACCTGTCAGAACCTGCTGGATTTCACCCCTGATATGGAGACATTTGAACTTTGGTGTTGGGGAAGACTCTTCAGAATACCATGGACAGCCAAGAAGATGGTTCACAAAATAAAATAACTCAGAGTTCTGCCTTGAGGCACAAATGACCAGGTTTAAATTACCCTACTTGGAACATATTATACAAATACCAGCTCTCTGATGTCACAGAAGTAATTTCCAAACATTTGTTTTGTAGCTCAGTAGCTATCCCTGTTAACAATGATAAAAAAATTACCAGTATGGGAACATGTCCAAAGTAGGGATAATTTGAGCCTGATTATTTGAGTCTCGAGGAAGATTGGATTAATAACTGTACGATTTATTGTTTGGGGCAGAGGTTCAGCATCATGCCACAGATTGCTGCACCTCAAAGTCACAGCCAGTGAGAATGGAAATAAAATGCCAATAGGAACTGTTAGAAATCCCAAGGGTGCTTTTTCAAAAGGCAACCAGACACTTCTTTGTTTTTTTCCTTGAAGATATTTTGCTTCTCATCCAAGAAGCTTCTTCAGTTCTGAGGGGGAGGAAACTGAAGAAGCTTCCTGGATGAGAAGTGAAACGTCTTCAAGGAAAAAACAAAGAAAAGTCCAGTTGCCTTTTGAAAAAGCACATTTGGGACAGCCACAACCTGGATGACTAAGAATCCAGGAACAGACAAGAATAGACAATTATTAGAAATCTTTATATTTTGCTTTAGCTCCCAAGCTCTTGTATACCTTGAATGGGCTGCTATTGGAAGTACAAAAGCATGAAGTAATGCTAGAATAAACAATCCATGAGAGGATTGGGCCAAAGATTTTAGGTGGAAAATTCTCAGCAAGAAATTTGAGCATCTTTATTCCGATTGTCTGGGCAGCCACTTGTCAGAAATGGTATAGGGTCATCTGCTTGAGCAGGGGGTTGGACTAGATGACCTACAAGATCTCTTCCAATTCTGTTATTTTATTTTTTTTTATTGTAAAATTAGGGTAGAAATTTAACTGGTGCCTTCTGCAGAATCACCCCCGTTGAGTTATTGGCCTTAATACTGCTGCACAAGAGTTACGTAATTCCTTTCTGGGAACGCGTAGAACCCAACCTTTTTCACAATGATTTAAAAGTGAACCACGTGGCTTTACTGACCAATGGTGAGCCAGCACCAATTTACTCCCACTGGGAGGACGCCTGCAAAAATCTATCCCAATAAATCCTGTATTAAAATAGGATCGAATGAAAACTGACGGATAGTAGCATCGTTTACAAATTATTATTATTTTAAAATAGGACAGATGTAATCATCTTTTTAAAGTTTATTTTTTTTATCGGGCACTCAGTTAGACAAAAGGCGCCAAAAAACCCAAAAACAAACCGCGCGGGGTCCTCACCGCAGGTCCCTCCAGTAGCTTCCGCTTACGCCCATCGCTTGACGGAAGTGGCTTTCTTTCCGCTGTGACCGCGTCTCGGCATTAACTCGTCGAACCCCTCCCCTTTGTGTAAGGTAAGCTGCTCTTTGATAATCGCCCTTTTATCGGCGCTCCGGTTAGTCATCCGTCGTATATCGAGGTAGGTACAGTTTCTTCGGGCATTTGCCTTTCCGATTCTTCTTTTTTGGATGGTCATTTTTTTATCCCCGCGCCCAAATTTACAATGGGGAGCGTGCGCCGTAGACCCTGTCATTGTAGTAAAAGCCTGAAATTAAAGATGGCGCCTTTTCTTGCGCGTTGGGTGCGTTTCTTGGGCCGATCGTAATCGAGAAACATCGGCCACCCGCTATCACTCTCGTCTTTTAGGCCTGGTTCGTTAGATCGAGAGATCTCTTGTGCTCCACTCCAGCCAAGAACTAGTCGACAAACTAATCTTACAGCTATATACTACGGCAGTTTTTGTAACACCACCCACCCCCTCCATTTTTTTTTTAAACGGGGGCCTTATCTGTAAAGGAAGAAAAATCTAAAATATTGTCTAATGAGGCGGATGCAGTGATTTCTGGAGGTTCTTTCACACACACACACACCCCCCAAACTGGCTTTGTAATACATGATTTCATATTTTTAATGTGGTAATTAAGAATTAACTGTTGCTAGCCTGAGCATCCTGCATTTGCTTCCTCTTTATTTTTGGGATTAAATAGCTGCATCTTCTCATACATCGTGTTGCCTGCTGAACAAGGGAAACACGTTAATGGGTACTAGCATTCATGCAGATGGTGGTGGTGGTGGGGGTGCTGCCCAGGGTTAAATGGCTGTAAGGAGTTTAATTCCTTGGTGAAAAGGTTAAACTCCCTGAGAAATTCAAGTGTTAAAATAGCAGGATCCCTTTTCTCCAGGATTTCTTAATGGCTCCAGGTAGTGATCAGAAAAGACAGGTGAAGGTGTTCCTAAGGGTTTCCTTACTGATCTTGCTTTGATAGCTGATCTCAGAGTGAGATTTAAGGGGGGGGGGGATTTGCAAATGGTTGTTAGGAATCTGCCTATTTCAGGGAAACATGGAAGCTGAGGTGCGCCCCATGCAGCCAAACTGTTGCAATACAGTACTTCCAACATCTTTGTTGTGCTTTTTGCAAATATTGGGAGTTCAGCAGTACTTAGACTTGCAGAGGTTGCTTATTGGTTATCCCTGTCTTAAGGTATAGATTATTACTTAAACCCTACGTGCATAGAGTTTATACTTTTATATGCATTCCAACCCTTTGATGTTTCCTACAAAAGGAACATACAGGCTGTATGTTCCTGTATTTGACTTAAGACCAGAATTTTCATTGCTGAACAAGGTGATTGTTAAGTGAGTTATGCCCAGTTTTACTATCTTTTTGTCATGGTTGTTGTAAAGCAAATAACTTGGTTATTGTTAAGCAAATAACTGCAATTAAGTGGATCATGTTAAGTGAATCTGCCTTCCCCCTGAGATTTAGCTTGTTGGAAGCCAGCTGAAAGAGTGCAGTTGGCGATCACATAAGCTTAGGAAGCTGCAACCATCTTAAATGCATACTATTTGCCAAGTGCCCAGATTTTGATCATTTGACACTGGGATATGGTGACAGTCATAAGTGTGAGGACAGATCATAACTCATGTTTTTCAGTGCCATTGTAATTTTGGACAATTGCTGAATGAATTTAATAATAATAATTTTATTTCTATGGTTGTAAACAGGGTGGATTTGATTTAAATCAAATTGATTTAAATCACAATTTAAATCATGATTTAAATCACTAGTAAAAAGGCTTGATTTAAATCAACTCGATTTAAATCATAATTTTTAAAAAGCAACTGTCATCTCTGCTACTCCTTTGACCCACTGTTGACTCACCTAGTCCCAGTGTTGCAGAATTTACAGCCTCATGCTACATAACTAAGCTCCATTTCATGCTGAATAAACTAAATTATTTATGTATCTTAAATAGAAAACTATCTTAAAATAGATTTTTACCCCAAAAGTTTTTTATTGAAATAAATTCGATAAAAATCAAAAAAATCCGATTTAAATTTTAAAAAATCGATTTAAATTTTAAAAAATCTGATTTTTTTAAAAAAATCATTGATTTTTATCCACCCTGGTTGTAAATCTGTGTACAATAGTAGTACTTATGCTAACATTTGGTATAATAACAATGGATGATTGATAATCTGTAGCTTGTAGATTGATTTCATTGTGACTATCAGATCTTCTCTGCAAAATCAGGTAGTCACTGGATGGCAGTAAAATTAAACTGGATCTCACTTCCCCTTGATGGCTGTTTGGATTTTTGCAGCCCAGATCTAGGTTTTCAGTTTACAAGTACTCTTTACAAGTACCTGTACAGGATTCTTCAAAATTATTGAAAATTAGCAAAAGAAAGTAACAATCGAATCCTTGCTTGCATAAATTCAGTTAAGGGTAAGAGGTATTCCATTTGTCCTAGTTAATTAGCTAGAATATATATATTCTGATAAGTCTTCGGGATACTTTAACTTAAACCATTTTTTACCAGAATAATTTTCAAGAGAATTTATAAAGAATGAAATTCTGCTAATGTTTTTTTTCTACTTAGTGAGATGATGGGCATATCATGTTTGCTTCTAATGGTAAACCACGATATAGCTTCCTGCAACCAAGGATAATTTGGGGGGGATTCCTGAGGTGGACTACTATGTATCTTACCTGGCTTTTTAAGAGATTCTGGTAATACAAAAATGGCATCATTTGCTGAAAACACTAAAATTATTTATTTGCAGGAACGAGTTAACAAAGCTCTATACAATGGGAGTATATCTTGGGTTAAATTTATTTTTGTGGTAGAATGGTTTAATGTGGTAGCCATTTTGTGAATAGGCAAGTCTCTTGTGATAGCCATTGAGTGAGTTTATCACTTGCTCTCGAAGCCCCGAATGTGCCCCTAATCCTTGTGAAATGAATTTAAATCTTGTGCCATAATAACTTGGAGTAGAGTTATAATACCATGCAATAGAAAGGGCCTTGGGCTAAGTTATGAATGTAGATGTCTTAGTCTTGCAGATGCCTCATGGTATGGTGCTAAAAACATGACCGCTTTCTTGAAAGGGTTAGAGGTCATTGTGGCTTGTAATGCTTTGTTTATTCGTGTTCTGCAGTATATTGATAATGTTGGGAATTTCCTTTCTAAAACACTTCGGCTCACTTAAGCCTTTATCTCAGTTTTTAGAGAGGGAGGCATCACCATGACCGAGAACGATGTCGACAATGAGCTGCTGGATTATGAAGATGATGAGGTGGAAAACCAAGCAGCTGGAGAAGGGGTGGATGTCCCATCTAAGAAAGACGTCAAGGGATCCTATGTCTCCATCCACAGTTCTGGCTTCCGTGACTTCCTATTAAAACCAGAACTCTTGCGTGCCATTGTTGATTGTGGCTTTGAGCACCCTTCAGAAGGTGAGTCAAGGGACTTATTCGGTGGAGAACTTGGGCTTCTGTGATCTCAGTGGCACCAGCTATTAACTCTGCCCTTATTCTCAATGCAGTGCAACACGAGTGTATCCCCCAGGCAATCTTGGGCATGGATGTCCTGTGCCAGGCCAAATCTGGCATGGGCAAGACTGCTGTCTTCGTTCTCGCTACACTTCAACAGTTGGAACCAATAACAGGACAGGTATTTCAATGAAATCCAGACTCCCCCCTCCCCTGATGATAGATGGGCACAGATGTTTGAAGCCTGATCACACAGGTGGGCTACAAATAAGCAAGGGTGACGGGAGAAATTACAAATTATTTTTGCCCTCTTTCACAGGTTTCTGTGCTGGTGATGTGTCACACGCGTGAACTGGCCTTCCAGATTAGTAAAGAATACGAACGGTTCTCCAAGTACATGCCCAGTGTCAAGGTGAGAGTCAGTTGAAGTTGTTCCTGTTCTGAATCATCAAGATTCTGCTCTTGTTTGCTGTCATGGGAGTGAACAGAATAATAGAGAATTATTTCTTTGTTTATATTTATATGCCAACTCGTGATCCTAGGCAGCTCACAAAAGCCATGTGACATGAAGGATATTCCTATGTGCTCAGTAAATAAAAAACACATACAGTGATGTGACCTTAACTGCTTTTCAAAAATATAAGGGGGAAAGAGCCATTCTAACCTCAGGAGGGAGGATTAATATCGGGCTGCTCCTAAAAAGGCTTATTTTGAAGCACTTTCCCCTTTAATTTCTCACAGAATAGGGACTTTGAGACACTTCTGTCTGCCATTATTGAGTGGGCGGGCAGAATATACCTGGGTTAGAAGGTAATGGTTGCCTTGGTGAGATGGGCGGCATAGAAGTTTGATCATTAAAAAAAAAGATATGAACCATAAAAAGAACTTAATGGGTGATAATGCCTGAAACCTGGTCAGTGCAGTTCCTGCAAAACCAATGTTGTTCTGTACGGTGTTGACTACAGGAAGGGAGCAGCTGTACTCAATGATTGTAGCTTCTGAATTGTCTTCCAGAGCAGTTCTCAGCAAAACAGATTGCGGTATCCAAGTTCAAGTTAAGGACACATTACTGATACCATAGTTACCCAGTCTAGAAAAGGCTGCATTGGTTCCCAACCTTTTCTATACCCTGCACCTCTAGAACGCTTCTGATATATTCTCCCACCCCTTATAAAAGTAAATAATTATATGCATATAATTATGCATTTACACTATAATTTTGAAACTTCTAAACCCAAGTTTTTGCACCCTCTGGAATAATGTCTTGTACCCCCAGGGGGTGCGAGCACCCCTGGTTGGGAACCCTTGGAATAGCACAAGTACCGTTTAGAGTTCCACCAGAGGACATGAGTCCTGAACGACCCAAGTTGTTAACCTGCTGTTCTAGGGGTAGTATTAGCCTGTCCAGACCTAAAAAAGCATTCTGGAAGCTGATGGATTCTAAACAAAACAGCACCTCCATCTTGCTATGATCCATCATCTCTGTTCCATCTCATCTTGTCATCTAGGCCAGTGGTTCTCAACCTGTGGTCTATGGACCCCTGGAGGGCTGCAGTGTTGTTGCGGGGGATCCGCGAAGGCTTGAAGAAATGTTATGATTTAAATTTGAGTTAAGTCTTGGCTGTCAGTGGCCACAAAATTAATTTTAAGGGGGTCTGTGGTAAAGAAAAGGTCGAGAACCACTGCTCTAGGCACTGGAGAAAGACTTAACATCTCTTTCTTGGTCTGAGCAAACATAAAAATAGGAAAAGATCGAAAAGTTTTCTAGGGCTATGTCAGATTTGGCATAATATTCTGCTGCTTACCACCCCTGAAAACTCGGGTGGTTGATTAAGCAGAATCTAGCAACTGGGCCAGACAGTATTCTTTCATTCTTCCCTCCCATAGGTGGCAGTGTTCTTTGGGGGCCTGTCCATCAAGAAGGATGAAGAGGTTCTGAAGAAGAACTGCCCCCACATTGTGGTGGGGACCCCGGGCCGCATCCTGGCTTTGGCCCGCAACAAGAGCCTTAACCTCAAACATATCAAGCATTTCATCCTGGACGAATGTGACAAAATGCTTGAGCAGCTTGGTGAGTATAGAGGGTATTGTGGAATAGAAAGAAAAGACAGGGCTTTCGAGCGGCCGGAAATCTACATTGTGCCCTTTGTAGACTGAGTTTCTATGAAGGCGAGGAACAATAGGAAGAATCTCCCTTCTTCTCAGGCCATTGTTAGCTTACTAGAGGTATTTTCTGACTTTGGCTGCCTCTGTTTTAAAATTGAGGCAATTATGTGACTCTCAATATGATCTGTAGAGAAGATTATATATATATATATATAAATAACAATAGCATTTAGATTCATATATCGCTCCATAGTGCTTTATAGCAACGTCATAGATATATCCATTGATAGCAGTAGCACTTAGGTTTATATACTGCTCCATAGTGCTTTTACTCTCTGAGCAGTTTATCTTTGTGAACGTATTGCCCCAGCAATCTGAGTCCTTATTTTACCGACCTCAGAAGGATGAACGGCTGAGTCAACCTTGAGCCGATCACGATTGAACTGCTGGCAATGGGCAGAGTTAGCCTGCATTCTAACCACTGCACCACCAGGGCTCTTTTTTCAAGGCTCTGAGATGTGTGTGTGTGTTTAACCCAAGTAGCTATTGTTAACCTGTTGGCCCTTCTTTCCTCCCAGATATGCGTCGAGATGTCCAGGAGATCTTCCGCATGACCCTGCATGAAAAGCAGGTCATGATGTTCAGTGCTACTCTCGGCAAGGAAATCCGCCCAGTGTGCCGCAAATTCATGCAAGACGTAATTAAAACCCTTCTACCTTCTTTACCCACCTGGCCGGTCAGCCTACCTCTCTCCCTCCCTCTCCCCATCCAGGGAAGGAGAAGGGGGCTGGCACGGAGAACACTACCACTCTTTACAGCTCATTGGGCTGCACCCTTGGTGCCCCTCACCTAGCCAGTTCTGCTAAGGCATCTGTAGGAGACATAACTTTCCGGAAGATCATTCGGGTGACGCTAAGAGCCTCCTTTGCACACACGAGCCACCGCACCTCTCCCAATAGGGTCAGAACAGCACTTCAGCTATGATCTTGATTTTGTCCCTCTGGCACACTTAGTTTAGAGATCATCTACATTTTACTCAGGGCGGATCCGTCCCAGAAGGGATCCTCTTTATGCTTTCCCACCTGGCAAGCGGCGCAACATGGGCAGCGCTCCTTTGCTGCCCCAGTTCTCAGCCCCTCTAGTAACACCACGGCTCCGCCGGTGGTGTCGAGGGATACTTGACACTCGACACCAGTTCCCTTCCTCTGCGTGGAATTTGCCTGCTTGTGTCAGCACCGTGCACAGAAGATCCTGGCCCACACACGCACCCACGTTCAGAAGATCCTGGCCCACACACACCCAGGCAAGTGGTAGCCTTTTTTTTTTATTCCCCAACACCCTCCCGCCACCCTGCGTTAACCTGATACACACATTACGCACAAGACACAACTGCGGCCTGTGTGTTCCTGATCCTGCCCTTCCTTGCCCCGCCCCTCCCTGCCCACGCATTCTGGAGACCTGCGGCGAAAGACTCCCCGAGGGATCCGAACAATCGGAGGCAGCCCAGTGGAGCGGACGTGTGGTGACCCGGAGGAGAAGTTTTATCCTTTTTTGGAACGGGCAAAAAAGCATTATTTTCTGTAACCCTCTTTTCTCCTTCCCCCTCCCCTGTGCCATGTGGGAAAGGGGTTTATTTCAGAGCCTTCTCAGTGGGGAGGGCAATAATCTGGGCATTTTCCCTAGGGAAGCCCCTAAATTACGAGGCAGAAAAGTTAACTCTTTAGAGCAGGGGGTGGGGAACGATGGCCCTTTGATGACTTGCGGACTTCGACTCCCAGAATTCCTGCTTGCTCGAAGGGCCATCGTTCCCCACCCGCTGCTTTTAGAGTGCGTTAATAATGTTAGTTAACCCTGGAATGAGTTGGCCCAGGGGCCTTTGAGTTCAAAATCAGGTGATTTACTGGTCTGATACAGCAAATCAAAAATGATGTCTTCTGTTATGTGGAAGGAAAGGAATGGCAGCTCCTTTTCTTTTGTTGCCCAGATCTTGTTACCCCTTTAGGCCAAGCAGGTTAAGATGCAACCTTCTGCATGGTTAAACGTTATGTGTCTTGGAGAAGTGACCAGTGGTAGTTAAGGTAGCTGGAGTATTTGAGTAAATCCCCTTTTTCCCTACAAGTGGGTGTTTGCCATGTTTTTCAGGCAGTGAAAAGGGGATTATTGAAGCTTTGAATCCCTATTTGAAAAGGGGATTATTTGAAAACTATACAGAGTCCTGATGTGATTCAAAACGTCTTTTTAAGGTAACAATACTAATGTCTTGTAACATATATTTTTAAAAGGTGACGTTAGCCCTCGTTCACAGAACGTTTTGCAGGATAAATCCTTGGCTGAGAAGGGAGAACGCTGCTTCCCAGTGCGCACTGCTTAGGGGCATGTGGTTGTTTTTTTTTTTGCCCGAGTGTTCTTGCCGGAAGGAGTTAGCCAGCCTTGGTTTTCTGGACCTGTCCTAAAGAACAGGACCTGTGTGATAGAGAAAGTCGCTCCTGTGCACATCTGTGCTTCTTGCCCTACCCCTCTCCCCTCCAAGCCCAGGTCAGTCTTACCTTGGTCTAACTGGCCCTGGATTTGCTTCTCAGCCTATGGAGATCTTCGTGGATGACGAGACCAAGCTGACGCTGCACGGTCTGCAGCAGTACTATGTCAAACTGAAAGACAACGAGAAGAACCGCAAGCTGTTTGACCTGCTTGATGTGCTGGAGTTCAACCAGGTGCTTTCTGGAAACAGACCCTGTCTTGGGGGCGGAGGGAGTGGTGCCTGCAAGAGGGCCTAGAGCTGGCTAAACCCAGTCCAGGTAGCCATTTGACTTATAATCGCTTCTTTAGCAAGCATTTGAAGTTACAAAGGCACTGAATAAAATGTGGCAACTGGTCCTCACGCTTACAACCATTGCAGTATCCCCCATGGTCACAAGATCAAAACTCAGGCACTTGGCAACCAGCATGTACAGGTAGTCCTTGACTTAACAACAGTTCATTTAGTGACTGTTCAAAGTTAGAATGGCATTGGGGGGAAAAATGACACATGACCATTTTTCACACTTTGCGACCATTGTGGCATTTCCATGGTCGCCTGATCAAAATTTGGCAAGGTGACCCATGACAGTTACAGTTAAGTTGTAAAGTCGGGAGCAACTCACTTAACAACCACCGTGCTTAGGAATAGAAATTCTAGCCCCAGCTGTGGCCGTAAGTCGAGGACTATCTGTAGCCTATATGTGCCATCAAAGGCAAGATCCCAAGAACAGCTTCACTTCAGCAATAAGTTAAAATCAGTCTTCTAAAACTGGGCCAAACATTGCCCAAAAATCTGTCATCCACACGACACAGGAAATCAGAAGGGCACCATGTTGAGGAAAGTGGTGCAAACAACATTGAACTCATTGGGCCAGCATTGCAGATTTTGTGACTGGGACCTTGCATTAATCCATCGTTTTTAATTGTGTTTTAGAAAAAAAGCACACATCTGGCTGAATTCAAGCTGCCCACACCACCATAATTCTTCACATATAAACTGCAATAGTTAGTTTATAACATGGTAGGACAAAACCAAACAGGCCACAGGCTGACTTAGCAAGATGTATGATTTTAGTCAGCACAGGTAGTCCTCGACTTACAACAGTTCATTCAAAGTTACAACAGCATTGAAAAAAAGTGACTTTTGACTATTTTTCAGTTACGACCTTTGTCGCATCCCCATGATCATGTGATCCAAATTCAGATGCTTGGCAACTGGTTCATACTTGTGACCGTTGCCGTGTCCTGGGGTCATATGATCAGCTTTTGCAACCTTCTGGTTAGCAAAGTCAATGGGGAAGCCAGATTCACCGAACAACCATGTTACTAACAAGGTCATAAAATGAGGTGAAGTTCACTTAACAAATGTTTCACTTAGAAACTGAAAGTTTTGGCTTAATTGTGGTCGAAAATCAAGGACTACCTGTATTTATGACAGTTGCAGTGTCCCTAGATCATGTGATCCATTTGGGACCTACTCAGTCTGCTTCCAACAAGCAAAGTTAGTTAGGTAAACCAGATTACTTTAACAATGGCTTTATTAACCTAACAGCCATCTGCTGAACAAGGAAAATTCTGCACTGGTTGCAGTCATAAGCCAAGAACTACCCTGTTTTCCTGAAAATAAGTCCTGGCATGTTTTTATGCATGTGCCTAATAGAAGCCCTACAACCAAAATTAGCCCACCTTAAGTGCACAGCTGGCTGCCCATTCTATCTAGTTGCTTGTGTTGCCATAAAGTGGAGTGGTAGTGGAGCTGCCTCATGTGTCATACACTGGCTTATCCTCATCCATGCCCTGACACCTGCCTCGCGGCAGCGGCACCAAAACCCATGTACAGCAGGAGCCCATGTGGCCACCGGCCCACTTCTGCTTGCTCATGGCTGCAACGGAGCAGGAGGTCGAGTGGTGTGTCGGTGCTGTGGCTGTGAGGCAAGGCAGGTGTCAGGGCATGGATGGCCTGGCTGCGGGGGCCTTGAGGTAAGCCGGTGCAGGAAACGTGGGGCAGCTCCACCACCACCCCGCCTCACAGCAGCAGTACTAGTACATGCGGACTCCTACCCCGCTGCAAGCAAGCAGAACTGGGCTTCCCATACATGGGAGGGGGGGAGAATAAGAAACCTTCCCCCCCCCGAAAATAAGCCCTAATGCTTATTTTGGGGCCCAAAAGAAAATAAGACCCTGTCTTACTTTTGGGAAAATACAGTATCTTCATCTTTAAAGACAGTTTGAGGATCTTAATGGAATGCTGGGAGCTGGCTGCTTCTGCTACGACTGTCTTATCTAAATTTTGGGCAAAAAAGTATCCTTGCCAGACGGGTTTTGTTTGCGTTGCTCTGAAGAATAAAATGCCACTTTTTGACAGACTCCGGAGTTGTCCAAGGGGGTTTCAACAAAATACAATTAAAGAAGATTCACTGGTGTTTCTATGAACTTGGTGGGATTGACTTTCCTCTTCCTTTGCCTAGGTGGTCATCTTTGTGAAGTCCGTGCAGCGTTGCATAGCTCTGGCCCAGCTCTTGGTGGAGCAGAACTTCCCAGCCATTGCCATCCATAGGGGCATGCCCCAGGAAGAGAGGTGAGGCTGTGGCGGGATGGGCTTCTGGGTTCAGCTGCCTGCAGGGTCCTTTTGCTGTGATGAATTTGCTCAGACTAGAGTCTCTGACTTCTTCAGTGATGATGCTTTAAGCCCTGAGCAATGGTCCCTGCAGAAGCTGTTATAAATGATCTTGCCAAAAACTTGATTTGTATGAGACGGTACTAGAGAAAGAAATAGGTATCCTGGGGAGAAAAAAGTCTGTTTCTTATTTGAAAGGTTCCAAAAAAGATTGCGCTTTTAGCATACATTGCTTTTCACACGCACATCAAAATGAGCAGTGTTAGATCCTGAATATTAGGGGTTTAGAACCCACATTTTTCAGAAGTCTGGAATGTTGCATTTTCTGCTTTGGGGATCAGTTTGATGGTTTCCAGATGTAGATTCTCTGAACCAGAAGCAGATTCATGTGTTCCACAGATAGCCTGCTCCTGAAACGAGTGTTATGTGTGGAATGCCATATCTCGGAAATTTCAGATCACCTCCAGAACATTTATAAATACTGAACCTTTCCAGAGGAGATTTGAGATATTCCATTTTCAAATCAACAACTTTTACAAACCCTGCATTTTACATGTGTATAATATGTGTAGAAAGAAGAAAGGTCTTGGTGGGTTAGATCACAGTAATGAGAATTGAACATTTTAAGAAGCAAGAGTTCAAAATGTGTAATTTAGGGATGAGAGATTGCCAATATCACTGTATAGTCCATGGACAATTTGAATGGGCCAAAAAAAGTCCCCTATTTTAATTTTTTAGTTGGGAGAAGCTTAAGAGGCCAGTATGTTTTTTTGGAGGTTATATATAACATTTCACCTTATAAAAGATCTGACGAATCTTAAATTGGGCTGCCGGTTCCAGCTTTTCAGGCTGGACTTTGGAATGTCTCCCAAAGACCAGCATGGCGTTCAAAATCATTTGATTGATTAAATAAATAAAAATGTAATGTAATGTAGTGCCTCAGAACTATGGGTGGAGTTTCCTAGTGAAGAACAATGCCATGTATTTGCTGTGTCGCAGATTGTCACGGTACCAGCAGTTCAAGGATTTCCAGCGTCGTATCTTGGTAGCCACCAATCTGTTTGGTCGTGGTATGGATATCGAGCGGGTCAACATCGCTTTCAACTACGATATGCCAGAGGATTCGGACACTTATTTGCACCGGGTAAGCTGAGCTGTCCAAAAAGCAACCTCCTAAATTTCCTAAATTTGGGTGCCCAAATTGGGGATGGGTGCGAAAGTCCAAGGTGTAGTTGCAATGATGAGTTGCTCAGACTAGAGTCTCTGACTTTTTTCTGATGTCTCTTTTTAAGCTCCTGAGTAAATGCCCTTGGTTGAAACTGCTTTGTTTTTAGTCCTGTACTGATCTTGGCTGGGTTTGAATCCTATTTGTGGCTTGTGCAGAAAAAAAATTCATTCCCGTCTTCTCATTTCTGGATTCTAGGTGGCTCGTGCTGGTCGCTTTGGCACAAAGGGCCTGGCAATCACTTTCGTGTCAGATGAGAACGATGCTAAGATCCTAAATGAAGTGCAGGATCGCTTCGAAGTGAACATCAGTGAACTGCCTGACGAAATCGATATCTCTTCCTACAGTAAGTGTGTTTTACCGATTCTCCTCAACTTAACGATCACAATAATAGAGCCCAAAAGTTACGTTGCCGGAGTGCGACATTGGTTAAGCGGGTCTCGCCCCATGTTGCAACCTTTCTTGCCTCAGTTGTTAAATGAATCACTGCAGTTCATAAATTAGTAACCCGGTTGTTAAGGGAATCTGGCTTCCCCGTCGACTTTTCTTGTCAGAAGGTCAAAAAGGTAATCATATGACCCTGAAGCACAGCAACGGTCATAAATATGAACCAGTTGCCAAGTGTTTGAATTGTGATCACATGATCAAAAGCACGGCTGCAAAGTGGTGTGAAAAACGGCCATGTCACTTTTTTTCAGTGCAATTGTAACTCTGAACTGTCACTAAACGAACTGTTGTAAATCGGGGATTACCTGTAATGTGTTTTAGCCCAGCCCACCGCATCCTTACAAATAAGTATGCCAGAAAGATGATGTGGGGTGAAACACATGGCTGATGGCATAATAGTACTGCCTGCTAACATTTTGCAGAGTAAAATGTTATATTTTCCAGATGAAAATGAAAAGTTGATGTTAGTAAATACAATGTAAACATTCCCACTTTGTCTATATAGAAGAGTCAGTATACAGATAGTCTTGACTTAAGACCACAGTTGAGTCCAAAATGTATGTTGCTAAGCGAACCAGTTAAGTGAATTCTGCCTCATTTTACAACCTTTCTTGTCACAGTTGTTAAGTGACTCATGGCAGTTATTAAAAGGGTTGTTAAGTGAATCTGGCTTCCCCATTGACTTTACTTGTCAGAGCTGATCACAATACCTTGAGACACTGCAACCGTCATAAATATGAGTCAGTTGCCAAGCATCTGAATTTTGATCATGTGACCATGGGGATGCTTCAACAGTCCCAAGTTAGAAAAATGATCATACGCCACTTTTTTTCAGTACTGTTGTAACTTTGAATGGTCACTAAACAAACTTGTAAGTTCAGGACTACCTGTAGTCTCTTCAGACCTTGGTTTAATAGTCCTTATAGTCCGTTTTTTTCGGACTATAAGACACACCTGACTATAAGATGTACCTAAATTTAGAAGAGGAAATCAACAAAAAAAAGGTTTTGACCTCCACATGTCCCATTTTCGGGCCTTTTTTTGGGCCTTTTCCAGTCTTTTTTTTTTTTTTTTTTTGCCCACTTTCAATGCTTTTTTTCTGCCCATTTTCTAGGCTTTTTTCAGCCCATTTTCTAGGCTTTTTTTTCCCCCCCACTTTCAATGCTTTTTTCTGCCCATTTCTAGGCTTTTTTTTTTTTTTTGACCAATTTTTTTGGAAAAACGGCCTGTAAAAAGCCAAAAAAACAGGCTGAAAAAAGGCCTGAAAATGGGGCTTGTGGAGGCAAAAAAACCCAAAACGGACAGTAGGTGGGCTTTGGCAATATTTTGTCTGTAAGATGCACAGACATTTTCACCCCTTTTGGGAGACAAAAAAGTTCGTCTTATAGTCTGAAAAATACGGTACATATATTCTAGTGATTTAATATGGTGGATTAAAGAACACACCCTTTTGTGTATTGGTTCTTCCTTAGCTGATTTTTGTTCATTTTAATCTTAATATTTATCATTTGAATGTTTTATATCAGGGGTGTCAAACTCAATTTCATTGAGGGCAGCATCAGGATTGTGTTTGACCTCGGACTTGGGGGGGGGCATGGCCAGCTTGAGGTCACTTGTGTTGGGGGTGCCTGTGGCGGCCTGAGCACTCTGCCAGCGAAAACGGAGTTCAGGGTGGCTGAGCGAGGCCCTTCCGAGCTCCGTTTTCGCTGGCAGAAGGTTGCAAGAGGCCATTGCAACCGAAAACGGAGCTGTCCTCCCAAGCTCTGTTTTCGCTGGCAGAGGCTCTGCGGGCCGGTCCTTCACTGTTTCCAGGGTGGCCCCTGCAGGCTGGATCTAAGCACCCTCCAGGCCTTGAGTTTGACACCCCTGTTTTTATGTTATGCCTCCCAGGTTTGCTTGATAAACGGGTGATATATAAATTTAATAAATAAATAAATCAAATTGTTATTTCAGAGACACATACTTCTTTTATGGTTTTTATCCACTTTATAAGCTGGGGGAACAGAACGACATTGGATTTTGAGTGAAGATAAAGAAGTTGAGGTATCTTAAGGGGCAGACGTTGTGAAATGAGCGAGCATAAGAAACGGATTTTCTGTTCTTCAGAGGGATTCGTTATATCGATTTGCTTCGATATAACGAATAGGCCCTTTTCATTTAGTCGGGAGCCGTTCACTTGCCCTGTTCTTGCCTGATGCCTTTTCTCTTTTTTTTCAGTTGAACAGACCCGATAAAAGGGGGGGCTCGCCTCTCCATGTTGACCTTGGTTTTAATTCCTGACCTCTGCCACTTTCCTGAAACTTCACATTTAATTTCACCTGATGGAGAAAGAAGTGACTTGACTGTCTGGAATACAAATCCATCACGGTCCTGTGGCAGGGACGGAAGAGCTTCTGTCACTTAGCTACGTGTAGTAGTGGAAACAAGGCCGATCACAGCAAACCTCCATTGCTCATTGAGAGAGAGAGAGCTCTTTGGGGTTGGAAGCCTCCTTGCTCGACCGGCACCCAAGACAAAAGGAGCAACCTCCTGTTGATGCTTTTAATACAAGAAGAGACTTGACTTTCAGACGGATGTTCTCACTGCCTGCCTACCAGCAAGGGTGTTTTTTTGGGGGGGGGGGTTCCATATGTTGCATTACTCCACTCTGTCCTCCAGTCAGCTCTTCCCCAGTGCTCTGACAGGAAGCACAACGGGGAGGGAGCTGAGGTTGGGGGGTTGCTCTTGTGAATTCGTGGCATTCAAAAATTGTGTTTTGTTTTAAATGGGCTGACTCCCTCGAATGGGAGAAACTTACGAAAACGAGCTTCCTTTTATAACGCCTCTCTCATGCCATTTTAAAATCCACTTTTAATATTGTTCTTCCCCTCCCCTGTGTATTCCTCATGGCTTTCAACTGTGTCTGCACGTTAACATTACTTCCATCCCTGCTGGTATCTTCTGGCAGGTAAAACTAGTAGTGAAAGTTAGTCATGTTTTAGCTATGGCTTGTTCTCTCTCTCTCTCTCTTTCTCTCTCACTCTCCCTCCCTTTGAGACCCTCTTATTATTTTTGGTAATAAAGGAGCCCAGCTCTTAAGGGTGACTGATTAAACTAGTCTTGTGAATAAACATTTTGCTGGTGTTTCATTTTTTAGGATTATGGCTCCATTGTACCTAACATAACTTTTGTCATTTTTTTTTACTGTGAGCACTCTGGCCCACATTAAAAATGAAATTCTGTTGCCTGCTCTCAAGACACAGTATATATCTACTGTCATACATAACACACATATGCTATATGCATACATAAAAATATACCTGCACCTATATTAGTACATATATATATATATATAAATCACTTCCATTTTGAATATGTAGTGGAAAGAGGAAACCTGGGAGTTCACAGGGTTGATGCTATATGGAACAAAACTGAATGAATCTGGATGTTTTTCAGATACCTGTGAAGTATTTATTCAGATGGATGTAAAACCAGTAGTAAGAGGACCAAGTCACTTGTACACTAAGGCCCGAGCGATTACAACTGGCCTTGTAGTGAATATTTGGTTAATAACAGCTATGAGTATGTAATGATGCATGATTGAGTCATCTGGGCCGTGTACAAGTAGTCCTTGACTTACGACCTTAATGGAGCCTGCTTACCACAGTTGTATTGGCGGCAGTCATTAAACAAATCATCCTGGTTTGTTAAATGAAGATGGTTATTAAATGAACACCGATCATTAAGCAAACAGATGGCTTGCTATGGACATTAAGCAAACAATGGCTATGCTATATAATTGCCAAAACATGGAAGCGCGAGTATTCAATAAAAACATTTCTGAAGCATGATCATGTGATTATAGGACACTGGAAATAATAAATGACCATGTTGCAGAGTGCCTGAAATCTGGTCATGTGACCATGAGAGGGGAGAACAGAACTGGGCTATAAGTAGCCCCAAGGTAGGTTGTTGTAATTTTGAACTGTTGCTGAGCAAGCAGTCGTAAAACAACTCCCTGTAGAGAGGCCTAGTTTAATGGAATGTGTGAGATGACCGGTTTTATTTGACACTTCTCTGCAATCTTTCCAGGGTTTGTGTCTGGTGAGAACACAACTTTCTAATAAAGGTACTCCTTGATCCTCCCAGTTGAAACTTGTCTGCCACAGACAAAGAACTATCTTTTGTTGAGAGTTCTCTCTTATGTAGAGATTAACAAAAGACACTACTTGCAAAAGAGAGCAGCTGCTGTGTGTCTTCTCTCTGTTATTTTGTGCCTGTGCAGCAGCTCGGTGACTAGTAATCCTCCACTTATGACCACAGGTGAGCCCCAAATTTCTTGTCAAGTGAGACATTAAAGTTTTGCCCCATTTTACAACCTTTCTTGCCACGGTTGTTAAGTGAATCACTAGTTTGATAAGTTAATGAACTGTTGCAAGTTGAGGACTACCTATACATTCTTTCGATGCCCTAATCTAGGGGTGTCAAACTCATGGCTCTGCGGCCTAGTGTTTAAATCTGGCCTGTGGGGCTGCCTTGGAAAAAGTAAGGAACCGGCCTCACGGTGCCTCTGTCGGTGAAAAGAGCTTGGGGGTGCGGCTGCGAGAGCAAGGAAAGAAAGAGGGGAAGGAAGAAGAAAGAATGAAGATGGAAGGAAAAAGAAGGAAAGGAAAGGGATAATTAGAGCGAAAGAGGTCTGAGGAAAGTCTTCAGCACTTGGCCACCATAAGTGGCCCCTCACACGAGTGTCATTGAGTTGGCCACCCCCCCCAGGTCAAACAACCCTGATGCGCCACAATAGAAATTTGAGTTTGACACCCCCTGCCCTAATCTAACGAGTTCATTTTTCAGAATTTTCCCCTTTAAAGGGACTGTAGGTGAGTTCCAGACAGGCCTTGGGAAAGGTAATGTAACTTGATCCCTACCGATATTTTAAAGACTTGGGAGTCTGATCTGGTAGCCTGATACTCAGCCTAGTAGCAGGTTACCCTACCCTCCTGTTTGCTTTTGGAGATACTTGTAAACCACAAAGGTCTCCCTGCATGTGAGAACCATTCATGCAGCCCCTGTGAGGGATGGTGTCTTTCAAAGCAGGGCTCTCCAACCTTGGCAACTTTAAGCCTGGCGGACTTCAACTCCCAGAATTCCCCAGCCAGGGTTGGGGAATTCTGGGAGTTGAAGTCCACCCGGTTTAAAGTTGCCAAGGTTGGAGAGCCTTGTTTCAGAGCAGAGTTTTTTTTTTCAAACATGGCCATTTTAAACTGAAATGTAAGGTTCCAAAATATACTTGAGTCACCAGAATGCCAAAGAGAGAGACTCAAGATGAGGCTTGCAAAAAAGCAGATTTTATTTATGGCCAAAAACAAAATACTGGGTGGAACTATATCCAGAACATATAGATACAATGCATGCGAGGAGATAGCCACACCTTGGGGAAGGTATGGCGTCCTTTTATACCCTCAGAGACGTCAGTTTAGTACCCAATTCTGGCCTCCTAATTTAGGTTTGTGTATTCCTTGTTGCCCTGCAAGGGGGAATAAAAACTTCCCAATTAGTTTTATTTTAAGCATTTCTTTGTTTATCCAATTGGCCACTTAGCCCCTTGGCTCTGGAAGACAGGAGTTTATCCAGATCAAACATAAATTAGGGCTGAGGTGTAAATTATCCCTTTGTTGTAAATTATCCCTTTGTTGATGGCTGTAGTTTCAACTGAGATACGTACCATGCTTTTAGATAGATTGATATGAGTTCAGGTCAAATGGCAGGGACATACGTTTGACAAATACCAGATACATTACAGAGGCCTAATAACAGAATATGTTTGTTACAGGAGATACAAATATAAAGGCATAATATATGTGATACAAACACAAAGGCATATATGTATTACAGGAACCTAATGGTTACAGAATCTAGTATACCAGTATATCATATTCTAGTATTATTTATTATATCCTTATTATTGTTTCCCTTCAGAAGATTTCAAACTCTCGGAATTCCCCAGTTGGCTTTGGAGAATTCTGGGGGTTGGAAGTCCACCCAGCTTAAAGTTGCCAAATTTGAAAACTTCTCACATGAGCAGAAAGAAACTTTAATGTTATTTGTTTGCAATCCTTAAAAGACCTAATTTGCTAATTCTCTGCATTTTTATTATTAATCTCCTCCATCCTTAACACGTCGTCTGTTTATTCTGGAGTTCGACTTCGATTTGAAGTTGTGGGGATTGACTGAGCCTTAAAAACGCAATTCCAACTATTTTAACCACCCGCTTTCGTTTTCCACCCTTGGAGAAAAAGAGGAAAATTAAAAATTCCCCTTTCTTGCGGATCCCACACCCATTTCCCCCCACTCCTCCCTTTGGTTGGAAGAGGTGATGGTGATGGTTTAAGCAAACTCTTTTTTGTGTTCCTCTCGAGAAGTTCGAGAGGAGCACAAAAGGGTCAGAATTTTATTTTATTTTATTTTTTTCTAGGGAGCCTCGAAAAAAAAAAGCCCAGCTAGGAGACAGGGAGAAGCAGTTAGTTTTTTTTTTAATAATATTGGGGCCAAATTATTTAATATATTTTAAATTGTTTTTAAATTGTATGTATATGTGTGTTTTATTGCTGGCTGTGCACCGCCCTGAGTCCCTTGGGAGAAGGGCGGTATAAAAATTTAAATAATAAATAAATTATTTAAGGAGCCTGAGTGGCGTAGGAGGCTAATGCCTCCTACTAAGGCAGCATTTAACATCCAGCTGCCTGCAATTACTGCGAGTTCAATTCTCCCCAGGCTCAAGGTCGACTCAGCCTTCCATTCTTTCTAAGGTGGTAAAATGAGGACCCGGTTTGTGGCGCCAATAAGCTGACTTTGTATAAAATATACAAAGTATGAAGGCTATTGCTTAACGCGTTGTAAGCCGCCCTGAGTCTCCGGAGAAGGGCGGCATATAAAAATAAATAAATAATAAATAAATAGAAAGCAGAGCCTCGGAAAAGATCGATGCTGGTTCTTGCTACACCGAAGCACACCGCGCCATCTCCATCAAGGCCGCAAGCCGCAAACGCAGCCTCACAAAACCCACACACGATTCCCCCGCCGCCCTCAGGGCCTCTTCTCGCCTCATCCCCGCTGGCTTGTTCCTTCCCTCCGCCTTCCTCCACCCCCGCCTCTCGCTTCTCAACCCTCCCAACTGCAAGCAGCTGCCGCCGGTTGGGAATTGCAGCAAAAGCCGCTTGGAGAGCGAGCCCCCAAGTTGGGGGAAAAGGCTCTTTTTTTTTTTTCTTTGCCTCTCCAAGAGAAGCCAAGTGATCCCGCTCCCGGGTTTTCTTCTTCGACCTTGCCGGCGTCCTTCGCTGGTTGGATCGGAAACCTGCGATCCCCTGCCAGATCCTCGATCGCTCCGGTTTCTGGGCCGGCCAGATCTAGAGGCTCCCTCCTTTTTCCCACCCACCCCCCCACGCAAAAGCCTCCACCTCTTCGGGTGGCGCCTCTCCCAATCCGGTCGGGCTGGAAAAGCCAAACAAGGAGGGAGCTCGTCTTTTTCTCCTCCTCTCGCCTCCCTCTCTGCATCGAGGGCTGGGCCGCTTCTCCCTCTTGCTTGCTTTCCTTTCGTTCTCTCTCTCTCATTCTTTCTTTCTCTCCTTCCCTCCGGGTTTGGCGGGTCCAAAGATTTCTCCCCCCACCCCGGACGGTCTCCCGTTTTGCTGGCGCTGCTGCTGCTGTTGCTGGGAGCCCCAGGAAGCGTCAAGAAGGAGGCGAGATTGCAAAAAAAAAAAAAGCAAAGCTTTTCCTCTCTTCCCAGCAGTTTGGAAAGCGAGGAGGGGGCGCCTCGACCCCCGTTTTTAGAAGCAGCGCGCCTGGGAACGCGCGATCCAAAAAGGGGAGAAAAGTTGCTCCGGAGACCTTTGCGCGCAAGTGCGCGCTCCCGCCCGGGTGTATATGTGTGTGAGTGTGTTTGTCGATCAAGGTGGGTCATAACACGGTGCGGCCTCTTCTAGCCGGGCGAGGGGGTTGTGGATTGGGAGGGGGGGGCGGCTCGGCCTATTTGGGGTAGGTGGGTGTGATCGCGGGGTGGTGGTGATAAGCTCGATCGTTTGATTCGATGCGCGGACGAGGAGAAAGAGAGAGGCTGTTCCTTCCAGGTTTGAATTGGGGGGGAAAGGAGGGGAGGGGATTGGAGAGGGGAGGCCAGAAGCGGCTCTCCACCGCCAAAGCTTGCTCGGGATGGGCAATTCAGGCCTGAAAAGGCAGTTCCAGCAAGCGCAGGATGCTATAAATAGATCATATAATATCAGTCCGCCAGCAAACCCCCCCTTCCCCCCCCCCCTTCATTCATTGCTGAGTTGGATGCCTGCCTCAAACATTTTGCTCCACTCGAAGTTTAGTGTGCAAATTCCACGTAGGGGTGTTTTTTTTAAAAAAATAGTGCTTTGCAGAAACCTGCATGGATGGTTTGCCTAGCTGGGTATATATATATATCCAACACAAGACATAGATAGACAATGGCTGCAGATTAGATTTTATTTTGAAAGGCCCACAATAAGGAATCGGAGTGTTTTGACACAGATCTCATTATGCACCTTCAGGTAATGTTAAAATGGTAAGGTAAGCATTGTACCTCAGGTTTATTTATTTTAATTTATATAACCGCCTCGCTCTCCTAAGCAGCTTTCCAATTTGGCCTCTTCAAAAATTCCTTTCTGTGTGAGGTGGCTCTTAAAAATTCCTTTTTATGTCAGGTTGCTCTAGCAAACCTTTTCTCTTGTTGCTAAGGAAGTGGAAAAGCTTAAAGTAACAGCTGAAATTGGCCAAAAGAGCTGGCGTGGAAGAGAGCAAAGTTCAAGGAGCCATCACTCTTGATAGCTTGGCTCTCAAAACATGCTAGGGCTATCTGATAAATTAAAGCAATGTTTTGAGATGGCTGTTTGCAGAGGTATAGATATGAAAAACTGTAAAACTGTGAGCCAAAAACTCAGTGAAAAGGGTTCAAGGTGAACAGGGAGTTCTATGAATAGGTGAGATGTCCCTTCGGATAAATGTCTCAGGCATTTATTGCTACAACGTTGACAACTTTAAGATGTGGACTTCAATTCCCAGAATTCCCTATCCACTGTGAACTTCAACCCCCAGAATTCTGTAGTCAGCATGCTGGCTTGGGAATTCTGGGAGTTGAAGTCCACATATCTTAAACATGCCAAGGTTGAGCAACCACTGGTTTAAGGAATATTTGCACTGAGGCCCCAAAAAGTCTTCCCCCCCCTAATTTTAATGTAAGGATGCACTCACAGATTCTCAGTGACAAGGAGAAAAGAATTTGTGTCTGTTTATAGCAGTGTTTCTCAACCTTGGCAACTTTAAGATAACTTGTTAGAATTGTTAGAAGAGAACAGAGCTGGAAGGGAGCTTGGAGGTCTTCGAGTCCAGCCCTCTTCTCAAGCAGGAGAACCTATACAATCTCAGACAAGTGACTGTCCAGTCTCTTGTTAAAAACCTCCAATAATGGAGCGCTTCTGATTTCTGAAGGCAAGCTGTTCCACTGGTTAATTGTTCTCACTGTTAGGAAGCTTCTTCTTAATTCCAGGTTGCTTCACTCTTTGATCTCTTTCCAACCATTATTTCTTGTCCGGCCCTCTGGTGCTTTGGAGAATAATTTGATCCCTCTTCTTTGAGGCAGTCCCTGAAATACTAAAATACTGCTATCATGTCACCCCTAATTCTTCTTTTCTTTAGATTAGCCAGACCCAAAACCTGCAGCTGTTCTTCATATGGTTTAAGTCTCCAGGCCTTTGATCATCTTAGTTGCTTTTCTCTGAACTTTTTCCAAACTTAAAAGACTTCAATTCCCAGAATTCTGGGATCTTGGCTGGCTGGCTGGCTGGCTGAGGAATTCTGGGAATTGAAATCCACCGAGACTTAAGAAGCCCTGGCTTAGAGATACTGCTTTCATTATAATCTTTACATGCATTCTTCTTCACCACCACTACCACCAAATTAGAGGTAGCTAAAATATATAACTGTTTCCCTTAGGGCAAAGTCTATTTATCTCAGTGGGAGTTACTTCTGAATAATGATGAGCACTCAAAATTTCACAAGCAGATCTTATAGTTGCTACACTTTGGGAATGGCGTTCTTGCATTTTGAGGATTGAAGAGATGGTTGGGGCAATCCAGTGATGCCACAGCAAGACAGATATGCCTAAGATTAAAAAAACAGGTTTTGACTTGATGATTTCTTACGCTGCGAGAATATTCCTTTGTGCTGCCAGTCTGTAGCTCTCTAGGTTCATTTCATATTTTGAGTTCACCCCATTCCAAAAGAGTTGTTCTGTCCCGAATTCAAGCTTGCTTTATAGGGAAGAAAGATTTTGCAGACATAAAACAGCTTTTTCAATTTTGGAACAGCTTAGAAGTGGTGCCGAGTTCCCACATGTGGCTAAATCAGGATTGTTAAATTATAATTTATTGAGCAAGTCATAGTAGCCAAATCTGCTTCTAATGCTAAATCAGAATAAATGGATTTACAGCTGATGTTAAATCAAAATCACGACATCACATTGGCATTCAGTGGGAAGGAAGGAGAGCAAATATGGAAAATAGCAGATCAAGATGTAGGTTAAATTGTAAATACATTAAGAGACAGAAAAAAGGCAGGAAGACAGACTCTTAATTCCAGATTTAGTCTAATCTCTGCTTTTTCCATAAAGTGAAAATGTAATTTGGTTCTTTGGGGGTGGGGAGAAGAATAAATGTGAGAATATTTGAACATACTTCCCCTCTCTCAATGTTTCCATTACTCAGAGATTAGGCTAAATAATTATAGAATTACAAACTGTCCCTTTTTCTGTATCTCGGTGCATTCAGAAATTCAACTCATAACCTGCATTCTCTTAACACATCTCAAGGAGCACCAGATAAAATGGAAAACTGACTGAGTAAATTGGACAGAAAAGAGTTGATATGGGATGAGTGAAAATGTGTAGATTGATTTTCAATATACAAAATAATATAAAATATATTTGCCCTCACATCAAACTTTTTGGAGTAAGTCATTATTATATCTGCTGTTCCAGACACAAGAGTAAAATAATAGGTCACAATAATTGAAGTGAATATTTGCATTTTCACTAACTGTCTTCAGAGAACCAGTGGTGCCCACTATCGTATCACTTTTTTAAGGCTTTCTCTTATGTGTTTCTTATAGTCGAGTCCAGTGGTTCTCAATCTTGGCAGACTTAAAGATGGGTGGACTTCAACTCCCAGAATTCCCCAGGTAGTATGGACTGGTTGTGGAATTCTGGGAGTTGAAGTCCACCCATTTTCAAGTTGCCAAGATTGAGAAACAGTAACTTAGTCCTTGCCATACCCCAACTCTTCCTCCCTTGCTTGTTCTCTTTTAGGCAGTTAGTACATCAATTTGAAACTGCCTCCTCCATTTTAAAAGGAGGCAAAGACCCACTTTTGACTGGAATTAGCATGGAGTGATATTTTGGAGCGCCTGAATGATGGAGATACCGTACTGTGGCTTCCTTTTCCTATTGAAGCAACAATATGCTTTTTATGTAAAAAAACAGAGGAGAAATTCCCACCTCCTCTTTTATCCAGTTTGTCCATAATGCTAGAAGAAGTTGTATGATGTGGCAATCAGTTCTACTTGCCCTTAAGTAAAGTGCTATTCACCATCTCTATTTTCCTGAACAGAGAAAATTATATTCCCAATAGCCAACGTCTGGAACAACCGTAAGCCTGGATGACCCTTAATTTATGGACAAGCTCAGTTGTGGTTTACTTGAAGAATGAGTCAGCAACTTCAGGATTTAAAACACTACTAATCAAGCTGAAAGTAGATGCAGAGAAACCCACCAAGTTAATCAGCATTCTTTGCAGTGGGAGTCCTTTCCGGGAAAATTTTCAGCCAAATTGACTTTTAATCTTCATTTTCCACGTGGCTGGTAAAATAGACATCCTGGGCTAGAGGCCTTCTTTGGAGAGAACCAGGATTTATTCCCCGTGCAATGTTCTTAAACAGAGCCAAGTCATGGTTCCCTAGACTGTCCTGGTGGAGAGGAAAGCAGGACTTCAGCCAGGAGGAGCATTTGAAAGAAAAACCGGAGGTCTCCGCGAAATGCACGGGATCTCCCAAGGCAAGATGGTGGAGTGGCCGTCGGCTTTTGGAAATGATTGGATGGGGCCAAGGTTCAGCGGCTGGAGGGCACTCACTGTTTGCTGGAATACCTCAATATGTGTCTCCTCACAAGCCATCGGTGGAGTCTCCAGAGCACTTCCAGATTTGCTTCAACTTCACCCGCCACCTCTTTGATCTGTGTGTGGTAACTCTGCTCTGTGCATCCTCCCCGGCTTTCCGGTTGGTGATGGATATCCTGGGATTTGGAGGACCCGTGAAGGTTTGGCTCCACGGCTTGGCCTGTTTCTTGGTCAGCGCCTATGGGATGTACTTGGTTCTTTGGTTGGTCCAAGAGTATCTGTTGCAATTTGCCTGTCTTTATGGGTTTTTACAGACCTTGGTTTTGTGGGTCAGCATCCGCGCTGGATCGTTGGAGTCTCAAGAGGACAAACAAGCTGCCGGACTCGATACAGATCGAGAAGGAGAGCAGTCCGTGGCTAATGGATGTAAGCAAGAATCGCCACTATGAGGAAGAATATTGTATTGTATTGTGTCAGGGCCAGGACTTGAAGCCCAAGAGATTGACTGAAGTGGGGCCCTGGAGAATGAAAAGGAGTAACTTTTATCTTGTATTTAAGATGGCTGGACAGAAATTGGGAGAAGAAAAAGGTAATAAGGAGAAACGGTATTTCTCAAAACAAGTAATGACTCAAAAATAAGCACTACATCTGCAGAACTTTCCCCATATAGGTTGTTCTAAATTCTAGTTCTCAGTGGCTGCAAGGAAAGATGGGATCCATCCAGAATTATCATCATCTAGTGGGGCTCAGCAAAAATCACAGAGGGAAGAGGTGTGAGATTCATCTACCTTAAAGACATAAACCAATCGCAGCCTGGTTTGGGTGTGATGGCTACCCCTAGAGGATTCTGGGAACTGTAGTTTTTGAAGGGAAGAGGTGACAGAAATTATTAACTCTCTTTTTGGGTTTCTTGATAGGAGTCATCTTTACCTCTGGTTTGAATCTGTAGTGCCCAGGTAAAATATATTTTCAAAAGAAAGCAAATAACATCCAAAATATAGCCAGTTCCTGCATATTTACAAGAGCCTACGATTTTTCCTGGCTTTGGCCTCCTATTGCTTTCTGGGTGGCAGTGACCTGGTGAAGATCATCAAGAATAGGCAGCTGAAAATAAAGAGTACCTGCTGTTCCTATATGGTCTAGCCCAAAGAGATCTCCAAACTTGGTAACGTTAAGACTTGTGGACTTCAACTCCCAGAATTCCATGGCTGGCTGAGGAATTCTGGGAGTTGAAGTCCACAAGTCTTAATGTTACCCAGTTTGGAGACCCCTGGTCTAGCCAGTAAGAGCAAACAGTTGCTTTTTAAAACAGGTTGGATGGACTAAAAGCAATGGCTCATTTAAAAGCCTAGAGAAGAGCCAGTAGTTGAATGTTCTGGGGATAAAATCCACTGTATCCAAGGATCTACCCTCTTTTGCCAGGGAGAAGTAAGAGAAGACATAATAGTTATATCCGTATCTGAGCCATGGAGTAGTCCAGTGGATGGGAAGGTGAGGTCTACCTTCCAGAGGATTGAGAAGTGGACATCTGAAAGGCAGATGGCTTTAGTGCAGTTGGCAAGAAGGGTAGAAGATCAATAGAAGTCTTAAACTCTGGGTGACAGGGAACCCAGGAAGATTAAATATCTGCCACCCCTTTGCAGAATACCAGCAGAAATAAAAACTCTGAATTCATTCCTGAGCTGGACCTATTGCTGCTTTTTATGTTGGGTGAATTGGCTTTTCCCACCTCATTCTAGTAGAATTGTTGATGGGTGGGGACAGACGATTAGAATAATATTCTGTTTCTTCCATCCCATATCTCAGGGAGAAGCAGTTCTGAGCCTACAGTTTCAATAACCCCAATTGCCCGGGGCTCCCCTTTCACCAGCAACCAGATTTTTACCCAGTTTTGAGAAACTTTGGCTCTTCTCATTTTCTTGACTCCTTTCTCACCTTTTGGCAATATTTAGATCACTGAACCAGGGTCCACATCCCCTTATCGAAAAAAGCTGTTCTGAGCCAAAGTCTTAGCGGCTTAGTTTTATATTGTCCATGTGGACATACAGAATCGGTGACTTGCATATATTTCCCTTTCCGTGGTCTCACCGAGCATACAGAATGGTGAATGGTAGCTAAGCTGTCTCCAGGATAACACAGGTCCATCACTGATATGTTTTCACGTGATTTATTTTTGATTTCTTGAATTGCTTTATCTCAAAGGAAGTCACCCCCCGCATAGGTCATTTCAATTGTCTATGCACAGGTTGTCCTTAAAAGCAGGAAGAATAGAAAGTAGATGTTGAACATCACAGGAGGTAGAAGCCAAGAGAGAAGTTAGGGGGCTGGTATTCTGGGGGAAATCTGAATATAGGGTTTTTTATGTGGTTTTTTGAGGAAGAATGGTGAGGAAGCTGATTCTGGTAAGATATGTTAGATTCCTAATTGCAGAAGTTTGTTCTTCAATTAAGGTTGGCATGTTTCACTTCCTTTGAAATGTTCTACAGCAGGAAACCCTCCTAAGATTTGTATGACTGTAATCTCCATGGGTTTTTAAATCCAAAAAAAATCCAGATGGAGGGCATTAGGTTCCCTGCTCTTGCTTGACCCAGATTCTAGCACAAAGTCCATGCTTTCGTCTAAAACAGGGGTCTCCAAACTTGGCAACTTTTAAGACTTGTGGACTTCAACTCTCAGAATTCTCTAGCCAACATGACTGGCTGAGGATTTCCGGGAATTGAAGTCCACAAGTCTTAAAAGTTGCCAAGTTTGGAAACTCTTGATCTAGAACAAGGATGGGCAATCTGTGGCTTCCCAGATTGATGATAAACTACAATTCTCAGGCTTTTCCATCATGGCCCAAGTTATCTGGTAGTGGTGCGGGTTGTCCAGATTCAACATTTTTTCTTCTATCAGCAAACCATCCCATGAGAACGTTCAGCTTAGCCTACTGCAAAATCCCTTTTATGATGCACGATGTGTCACTTCCACAGTCCCAGATGCTGTGAAGCCTTGACTCAAATTATCTTGTCATGAGCAATGCTCATAAATTCATTTTCCTAGAGGCATCTACCCCCCACACATACTTCCTTCTTGCAAATGGAAGCCAGCCTTTATCAGTGTAGCTTTTCTATTATCCTAATTATCAGCTGGGGAAACCTTGAGAAATGGGGAGAATATTGTATCAAAGGCAGTGATGTCCCATGCAGTATGGCGGTTGTCAGCATGCCGTTTCCAAAACTAAATTTGGCACGCAAGAGCTGGGAGAAGGGAAGGAAGGAGGCCTCATGACACGTCGGCTAACCTTGGGAAAATACAAGTAAGCAAAACCTCTTCCCAGGCTCTGGGGCTTTGGCAGCTGACTGTTCCAATGGGTTGCCAGAACAGTCGTATCCATAGCGCCTCTGGTGCCATGCCTTCAGATGACTCATTTAAAAAAAATCCCTTTTGCAATACCCTGCAATACAAAAGAGGCTTTCAACTTCTCCCTCTTTTCTTTTTCTCCACAATGCGCATCTGGAGTGCAGGGCAGCCACTCAACCCAGCACATCCTTCCTTCCTTTCCGAAATAGCAAAACTGACTGAAGCGTGGCTCAAACTGTAGTTTCAGTGTGAAGACTGGAGGGGCTTTAGAACTAGGGCAAAATCACCAGCATCTTCCTCCTCTCCTGAGCGCAAAGGTTTGTCCTCCCAATCCCAGCCAAACCCCCTCCAAAATTAGGGAACTACAATTCCATCAACTCCCATTTGTGCGCTGATGGCTGGGTTGATGTAGTCTAGTAGTCCGGGAGCCTTCCAACTTGGTAACTTTTAAGACTTGTGAACTTCAACTCCCAGAATTCCTCTATGCCAGTGATGGTGACCCTTTTCGGCACTGAGTGTCCAAACTGGAACACGTGTGCATGTGTGCGCGCCGGAGCGCCGGAAACCTGAAAACCAGCTGGCCAGCACTCACATGCCTGCTTTTTGGGCGTTTTTTTTGGCTGTTTTCAGACCGTTTTTCAGGCCATTTTAAGGGCGTTTTTGGGCTATTTTCAGGTCGCTTTTGGGGCCGTTTTGTGGGCATTTTTTGGGCCAAACACGCCCCCCAAAAGGCCCTGAAAAATGGCCTGTTTTTTTGGCTGTTTTCCGGTGCTCCGGCACCCACAAAGACCGGAAACCAGAAGAGCAGCTGGAGACAGCATGCGTGCCCACAGAGAGGGTTCTGTGTGCCACCTCTGGCACACGTGCCACAGGTTCACCATCACGGCTCTATGCTATGCTGACTGAGGAATTTTGGGAGTTCAAGTCCACAAGTCTTAAAAGTTACCCTGTTTGGAGACCCCTGGTCTAGTCCAAAGACAGGCCAAGCTGGAAGAAGGAAGGAAGAGAATTAATCAAGATGTATCTTAAGAACACAGGGGCTTTTAATAATTTTTTTTTAAAGTAACCTCTTCCCCTTTGACTGGAGAAAAAAACTCCCCCCTCCCCCATTTTAAAAAGAAGAAAGCAGCCCAAGACCAACTCTTCTTGAGGGACATTTGAAATGACCTTGTGTGTTGTTGGCAGGTGGAGAGAACATTTGTACTTTTCTTCCCCTCAAGCAGTAGAATTAATTCCCACCAAAAAAGCCCTGTTAAAAAGAAACCGGAGCTTGTTTTTCCTGCCTTTCTGATTCTCTCTTACATGTGTCCTAACGTCACACCCATAGAAGGAAATTAAAAGATGATTTTCTATCTTGATTATTCCCTCTGTACATAGATTATTTTTTTAAAAATATTTTTTATATAGGCTTTAGAAGTATTGACATGGGAAAACGATGACATCCTCACTCTTTGCCAAACCCACAAGTACATGTTGTTGTTTTTTAATTTATATAAAGTGGCACCTCCAAAACAGCATGTGTTGAAGGTGTTACAGATTTACTGTGACGTGCCAGGCGTTTGCCAAAAGGTACTATGACGTTCACACCAAAACATGCCATTTTACCAGATGTCTTGCAGTACAGTATTGTTATGTTCACCAATTGGTGGGCCAAGTAGGATTATACTCATATACAATCTTGGATCATTTATTAAGAAAACTGTGAAAAAGCATTTGCCAATAGTGGAAGTGCAAAAGGGGAGAAATAACGCATGTGATAAAAAGGATTCTTCCCATTTCCTTAATTGTGCCATTCCTTTACACACTGAGAGCTGAACTATACCTCTTCCTGGTTCCTAATGTTATTTCGCACCACTTTAGGAGTCTAGATGTTCTCTACGGCCTTTTTGAAGGAGAACATTGCTGTCTGGGGTATGGGAGAAATGGCTCTCTTTTTTTTTGGAAGAAATGTTTGACCGATAGGGGAAAAAGTTGCATGGAATAAGGGTGTGTGGATGGAGAGGGGTACATGAATTAACCTGCATATGTTCCAAGCCCTGTTTGTCATTAAATGCTTTTGTTCGCGATCTGGTTATTTTTCCAGTTATGTTAAAATATATCTCTATATTTAAATAAAAGGAAAATTTCAACGAGTACAGTAGCTTATATCTCATCACAGCCAGATGAATCGGTTATATCTAATTACAGCCAGATGAATCAATGCGGCTAGTCCTCATGACAGTTTGGATAAAGGCTTTGGCACACGGGCAGCTTAAACTGTCTTTCCAACATGTCTGAATGGGGGTTCCAGTAGCCAGTAAAGATTCTTTACTTAACATCGTTGGGGTTGAAACGTGAAATCTGAGTTGTCATTGTTCCAGAAACTGAGGGAGAAGGAAAGTGAAACTGTGGGAGAGATGTTTAATTTCTGAGTTCTTCCCGGTTCTCTCTTGCAAAATGCCCCTTGGTAGTTTTCACTCACAATTTAACTCAATTTCTTTCGAGCTGGGAAAAGCAAATTATTTAGGAGAGTTGAGATAGGAGGTGAGGCATTTGCAGTGCAGAACTGGCAGATGAGGGAAAGGTTTAATTGCCTTTGGGTTTTGCCCTGGAAAGCCACAAGAAATGTTTCAGGATCTCCTTGAAGACCAAGAGTTCTATGACAAGTATAGGGTCTGTGCTCAGTTCTTAATACCAGTCCTAGTTACAGGGCCAACAGTACAGGTAGTCCTTGACTTACGACCACAATTGAGCCCAAAATTTCTGTAGTTAAGTGAGACACGTGTTAAGTGAGTTCGGGCCCCATTTTACGACCTTTCTTGCCAGAGTTGTTAAGTGAATCACAGCAGTTGATAATGTTAGTAATTGTTAAGCAAATCCGGCTTCCCCATTGACTTTACTTGTCAGAAGGTCACAAAAGGGGATCACCTGACCCCAGGACACGGCAACGGTCACAAATATGAACCAGTTGCCAAGCATCTGAATTTGGATCACATGATCATGGGGATGCGACAAAGGTCGTAACTGAAAAATAGTCAAAAGTCACTTTTTTTCAATGCTGTTGTAACTTTGAATGAACTGTTGTAAGTCGAGGACTACCTGTGCTGACTAAAATCATACATCTTGCTAAGTCAGCCTGTGGCCTGTTTGGTTTTGTCCTACCATGTTATGAACTAACTATTGCAGTTTATATGTGAAGAATTATGGTGGTGTGGGCAGCTTGAATTCAGCCAGATGTGTGCTTTTTTCTAAAACACAATTAAAAACGATGGATTAATGCAAGGTCCCAGTCACAAAATCTGCAATGCTGGCCCAACGAGTTCAATGTTGTTTGCACCACTTTCCTCAACATGGTGCCCTTCTGATTTCCTGTGTGTCGTGTGGATGACAGATTTTTGGGCAATGTTTGGCCCAGTTTTAGAAGACTGATTTTAACTTATTGCTGAAGTGAAGCTGTTCTTGGGATCTTGCCTTTGATGGCACATATAGGCTACAGGTAATCCTCGACTTACGACCACAGCTGGGGCTAGAATTTCTATTCCTAAGCACGGTGGTTGTTAAGTGAGTTGCTCCCGACTTTACAACTTTTTTTGCCACAGTTATTAGGGGAATCCCTGCAGCTGTTCAGTGAATCGTGTGGTCATTGAGCGAATCTGGTTTCCTCCATTCTTCACTTGTCAGAAGCTGGCTAGGAAGATCGCAGATAGGGGAATCACAGGATTCCGGGATGCTGCAGCCATCCCAAATACATGCCAATTGCCAGTGCCTAAAATTCGATCACGTGACCATGGGAATGCTGCAACGGTCATAAATGCGAGGACTGGTTGTAACTCACTTTTTTCAGGGCTGTTGTAACTTGGAATCGTCACTAAAGAAATGGTTGTAAGTTAAAGAGTTCCTGTTCAGGTCTGTTTCTATCCAATGCAATCCTAAATTGCATTAACAGAGGGATTCAATCAAGATCAAGTGAGGTACTAATACCACTCTATAAAGCCTTAGTAAGACCACACCTAGAGTACTGCATCTAATTTTGGTCACCACACTATAAAAAAGATGTTGAGACTCTAGAAAAAATTCAGAGAAGAGAAACCAGGATGATTAGGGGACTGGAGGCTAAAACATATGAAGAACGGTTACAGGAACTGGGCATGGCTAGTCTAGTGAAGAGAAGGACCAGGGGAGACATGATAGTAGTCTTCCAGTATTTGAGGGTCTGTCACAGAGAGGAAGGGGTCAACCTATTTTCCAAAGCACCTGAAAGCCAGACAAGGAATAATGGATGGAAACTGATCAAGGAGAGATTCAACCTAGAAACAAGGAGAAATTTTCTGACAGTGAGAGCAATCAACCAATGGAACAGTGGAATTCTTGCTTTCAGAAGTTGTGGGAGCTTCATCACTGGAAGCTTTCAAGAAGAGACTGGACTGCCATCTGTCAGAAATGGTGTAGGTAGGGTCTCCTTGGATGGGGGGGGGGGTTGGACTAGATGACCTACAAGGTCCCTTCCCACTCTTAATCTGTTTATCCTGTAACATTTAAAGAAACACTTAAAATGCTTAAATGCTTCTTTTGAAATGATTGAAGTGCCCAGAAAAACATCTTTGCAAGAATTGGAGAAATGCAGTAAAGGGCTAAGCTTTTATCTGCACATTCCTTTGAGATGGGTGGATTAATCACTTCATGCTGGAATTTGCAAATACTGATTTTCTTCAAATGTGCCGTCCCCTTGATTCAGTTTTCCTGGGTCCAAATGTCTTTTAGGCCTCCACATTATACAGATAGTCCTCGACTTGCGACCACAATTGAGTCCAAAATTTCCGTTGCTAAGTGAGACATTCGTTAAGTGAGTTTTGCCTCATTTTACGACCTTTCCTGCCTCGGTTGTGAAGTGAATCACTGCGTTTGTTAAGTGAGTAACGGTTGTTAAGGGAATCCGGCTTCCCCACTGACTTTGCTTGTCAGAAGGTCGCAAAAGCGGATCATCTCACCCCAGGTCATAAATATGAACCCTAAGTCTGTGGAAAAGACTTAGTCACTTTTTTCAGTGCTGATGTAACTTTGAACGGGCACTAAACAAACTGTTGTAAGACGAGGACTACCTGTATTTTCACGGGCTTGCTTTGTTTTTAAATAAGGAAGAGCGAGTGTTTTCTCGTTAGAAAATAAATTTTATTTAAAACTACAAGTAATTGCTTCTCCAAGCAGATGAGTCAAATCAGCTTCAAGGGGGCGATTCCTTTCTGCTGAGCTGGATGTGAAGCTGATGGGAGAAAAAGAACAATAATAAAAAAAAGTTGTCAACTTTTTGCAACCTTCTGACAAGCAAAATCAATGACGAAGGATTCCCTTAACAACCAGGTTACCAAGTTAACAACCGCAGTGATTCACTGAACAGCTGTGGCAAGAAAGTTCATAAAATAAGACAAAATTCACTTAACCAATGTCTTAATCACAGAAATGTTGGGCTCAATTGTGGTCATAACTCAAGGACTACCTGTATAATATGCAAATGTACAGTTTTTGCATAGTTTAATTATTTCTGATAAGAGAAAGGCAGCTAATCACGTTCTCCCAACTAGTTTTTGAGATCTCACCAATGTCTGCTGTCGATGCTCAGGCCCAGTTTTGCAGTCTTAAGGGCTAGAAACCTGCTTTTAAAACGAACCAGGCTATAAGAATTGGCAAATTTCTTAGGCTTCAGCAGTTTGCCAATCAACCCAAGGAGGTTCCCCTTGCCTGCCTTTTGCGCATCTACAGCAGCTTTTTTCAACCCTTCGAGGAATTCACATGTTTGCTAGAAAATGGCTTTCCTTGCTGCAGGACTATTGAAAAAGATGCTTTATTTTCTTGTGTCGTCATTTTTAATTCTCATTTTTTAAAACTCCAGCTGGGAGTGGCTGGAACCAGACATAAATTTTCTTATTTCTCTGTCTGGGATCTCATCAATCGTCTCATTCAGACAATACAATTTTTTTTGTGTACAGTTCACTGTGCTTCTTCCCCTCCCAAAGGTTCAGGATGTATCGCCAGGCTCCAGAGATACAACATGAAATCTTGCCCTGAGGAGTCTTCTAATATGTGCAAAAGACTTAATGTGAGATTAATTATACATGGAAATACGATGCTGAACAGAGAAATCGACTTTCTCCCATCACACCATATTTTTCTCTTTGTCGCAGTGGCTTTCTCTCTCATCTCCTCACCTTTTATCATTCTCCCTGACCCTGCAGCTTGCTTTCTGTCCTATCTGCCTTCTCTCTCTCTCTCTCTCTCTCTCTCTCTCTCTCTCTCTCTCTCTGTCACTCCAATCCAGGGGTGGGCTGCTGGGGGTTTGCAGGGGTTCAGCAGAACCTTTAGCTAAAATTCTATGCAGTTCGGAGAACCCCCAAATCCCATTCCTGGCTGGCCCTGCCCACCCCGCCCCTCCCAGGAGTCCCCATGCGGCCCGTTTTGGATGCAGATAAGTGCAGGGTGCGCACGGAGGCTTGGGGCCGGCGAAAAACAGGCCTACTGGAAGTTCAGGAAGGCCAGAATCGGGCCCGTTTCAGCCATCAGAGGGCCTCTGGAGCCTGGGGAGGCCGTTTTCACCCTCCTGGAAACTCGAGGAAAGCCTCCGGAGCCCGGGGAGGGCAAAAACGCCCCCCCCCGCCATGGTGCATGAGGCCAAGCAGGCCACGCCCACCATGGCCATGCTCACCCAACAATTAGGCAGAGAACCACTTGCTAAAATTTTTGAAGCCCAGCCCTACTCCAATCATCTCTCTCTTCCCCACCCCCTTTCGCTGGAATAATTTGTAAACATTTTTTAAAAATTCAACTAAACGCAAAAACGAAAAGACACAAAATTATAAAACAAGGCAAAAGAAAGAAAGAAAAAAAACCCCTCAAAGCTGCATAAAATCAAGCTGACAGCGGAAGGAAGGATTTACCTTATGGAAAATTTGCAAGATAAAGCCACAAAATCATCAAGACAGTGAACTTGATTTGAAGATGGATAGTAGAATGGGTCCTTGGTGCTCTCGGAGCTTGGTAGTTTTCTTGCAGATGTTTTATTACCCAAACTAGGTAACATTGTCAGTGCTGATGATCTTATCTAGTTTGGGTAATGAAGATCTGCATGAAGATCAGAGAGCATCAAGGACACCTCATGTCAATCCTGAGCTACAAATATTCTCTTATTGGGTAGTAGAGTGTGGTATGGGGTAGATTTATCTTACCAAAGAATTGGAGGTCAAGTTTCCTGGAATTCACAGGCATCTAAGACAAAGGACAGAAAGAAATGGTTACTTTTGCACAAAAGCCTTCCTTCCTTCCTTCCTTCCTTCCTTCCTTCCTTCCTTCCTTCCTCCCTCCCTCCCTCCCTCCCTCCCTCCCTCCCTCCCTCCCTCCCTCCTCCATGTTAGTTGTGATTCTAACCTTTGGAATCCAAAAATGCATTTTGAGTAATGCAGTTAGATTGTCGCAAGAGATCAAAACTGTCATAGTATGCCAAGCTTTTACATATATCTAGTTACACACCATGAGTAACTCCTCTTTAACAAAGGATAACCAGTTCTGGGATTTAATTTTTGAGACCGAAGGATCGAATTTAAGGTGGTGCTAAACCATCTGTGCAGAACTGAATGAAAACATTATAGCGTCTGATGCAGAAAATATCTTCATGGTAAAAAAGGAACAACTGCCCTTGTTGGATTACACGAGATAAAGAAATAATGCCATAAGAAAAGTTTTCAATGCATTGTGAGATGCCCTGTTGTTTGGGTACAACAGTGAGGAGTAGGGGTTATTGATTTCAGAGGCTGGACCAAACTCACTCTCCTTAAATTGAACTCTTAATTTTCATTAAATTGATGCCAAGTCAGGGAACCTTCTGGGAGGCAAAGGAATTGCCTTACGGTGTTGCCCTCTGCCAGGATACAGTGCTCGTGCTCACAGTGGACAAGCTGCTAGTCCATAAAGAGGCTCTACCTTGAGTTCTGGGTATAAGGAGGTATTCATTCATATCAAGGCAAGAAGCTTTGTTCCAGAAATCAGCAACGCAGTGTTCTTCAGGATGGAGGATCCGGGCTGGAGAGAGAAGGAAAAAGCAGTTCAAGATCAAGAAAGAATCTGGATCTCAACCTATGAGTTGGGGAACCTATTTTCTCAGCAAAAATGAGAATTGCCGTGAGTATATCTGGTTGGAGAGATTTATTTATTTAGGGAATTTATATTGCCACCTATTCGCACATGTCGACTCAAGGCAGCTTACAGAATATAAAACCCCGTGTAAAAACAATAAAAAGAATAAAAGAAGTGTGAGGTATCGGTCATGAGGTTGGAGGGGGCTGCACTGCCTTAACTCTTAAGAAGAAGGAAAAAAAACTGGATTTAGGGATCAGAGCAAAAGGATCTTACTTACAGTAGAAAAGGATCCTTTGATAATCCTGATCTGTCTCCTGGACAATGATGGTGTTGGGACACTTGGCGGAGAACAATTCTGTCCTCATGTGAGGCCGGCCTGTTGCAGGAAATCCAGAGGGGGGAAAAACAGAGAAGGTTGGCATACATATCCAGGAGAACAATATTGGCCAACAAAGCACTTGATCTGCTTGCCTTCAGAAAGTGAGCAAGAGAATTGCCTCTCTCAATTTATAAAAACACATCCCTGCAGGTAGAAAGCTAGTGTGTCAGGGTGTGCTCTTATTTTAATCTATGGAATTCACACATAAACAGTATCAACAACCAAAGGTGAATCTATAACTAAATGCAGAAATGGGTGCAGTATGCATTAATATCCAGAAGGTCAAATCCAATTCCTTATTTAATGAAGCAGATAGAAAAACAGAAGACTACAATTCAGGTAGTCCTCGACTTACAACAGTTCATTTAGTGACCGATTGAAGTTACAACGGCACATAAATGACATGATCATTTTTCACACTTATGACTGTTGCAGCAACCCCATGGTCATATGATCAAAATTCAGATGCTTGGTAAATGACTCATATTTATGATGGGGTTATGTGATCGATCCCCTTTTGCAACCTTCCGGCAAGCAAAGGGGAAGTCAGGTTCGCTTAACAACCGTGTTACTAACTTAACATCTACAATGATTCATTTAACAAATGTGGCATGAAAGGTCATAAAATGGGGCAAAACTCACTGAACAACTGTTTCATTTAGCAGCAGTCATTTTGGGGGTCAACTGTGGTCGTAAGTCGAGGACTACCTGTACATAAATCTGACACACGTAAAATAATTTCCTTGGGAAAACTTTTACATTAAAAAACTGCAATAGCTGTGAGCTATTGATGTTGCATCTTATTCTTCCAGAAAAAAAATCTTTATAAGAACTTCCAGAAAAAATATCAATGATGTAAAAAATGAAATGACATTGCTTGGCCAATTAAATTATCTTTTTTTAAAAAATAAAAATTGATTTAGGTTGATGCAGGAGTGATAGTTCAGCCATATATATTGGACTTATAGATGCACCAGGGATGTGGTGGCTCAGTGGCTAAGACGCTGAGCTTATCGATCAAAAGTTCGGTAGTTCAGTGGTTTGAATCCCTAGTGCCGCATAATGGGGGTGAGCTCCCATTACTTGTCCCAGCTTCTGCCACTCTAGCAGTTCGAAAGCACCTAAAAAATGCAAGTAGAAAAATAGGGACCACCTTTGGTGGGAAGGTAACAGCATTCCGTGTGCCTTTGGCGTTTAGTCATGTCAGCCACATGATCACAGAGATGTCTTTGGACAGCACTGGCTCTTCGGCTTTGAAACGGAGATGAGCACCGCCCCCTAGAGTTGGGAACGACTAGCACATATGTGCGAGGGGAACCTTTACCTAATAGATGGAGTACCCCATTTTTATATTCTTGGTTGGTTTGCATCAAAATGCATCAAAATGAATCCACAGCTTTGTTATTTTTAAGTTAGGCTTCTTTAACAACTATAACAACAGGTTTCCCCAGATGCTAGAAAATATTCAGCCTAAGGCGAGATTCTATAAGTGCAACTCAGCAGAAATACAAATATTGTTTTAAAAAAATTATATGGTTACCCACAGCTGTTAATACATAGGTGCAGAATAGCTTATAATGCAAAAAGCCTGCAGACAAGTGCCTTCAAACACTTGTCAAATTCTTTACTGCCACAACAGAGATTAAAATAGGGTAGGATCAAAAGTGGATTTTTTTCATTGAGCAAATAAGGAAGTTATGAAAATGCAGGTAGTCTTCAATTTATAACCTATTTGTTATCAACTGTTCAAAGTTACGATGGACTCCCAAAAGGTACTTATGACCTGAACTTGAAGTTCTGATAACCGGGCCCTTCACCACAGCCCCGTGACCATATTTTGGGGGCTTGGCAAGCAACTGTATTTTATGGCATCATCCACAGACACAATTTACAATGACCACAATTTACAATGTTTCCGAGCTTCAAACAATGCCCCACAGCAAACAATGGGTTTGTGAGGTCCAAAATGTACTCAAGTCATCAAAGTGCCAAAGAGAGACTTAAGCAGAGGCTTGGAAAAAGTAACAGCTTTTATTTCGCAAAAGAAAATAGCTGAATAGAAAAAGAAAAAGAAATAGCAGGCCGCAAATATGCAAGGAAGAGCCACACTTGGAAAGAGTATGGCGAAGTTCTTTTTTTTTTTTTAAATGCCCTATTTAAAAAAAAAAAAAATAGTTCTAAGAGTCTCTTTTCCTGGATTTTCTTCTTTCTTTCTTTTTTTTTAAAGTTAGGGTCTAAATAAAAAGGAATCTTCTCACCCAGCTCCAATCACTGTTCATCTGCACTGCTCCTGCACGTTTCTTTGTTGCCTCAGCTATCCCAGCTTTGTGGCAGCCATGATGGCTGCATCTTCTCATCGAGGGAAAGGGAAGAAACCCTGAGTCCAGCAAGAGAGTTTTTTTTTTTTTTAATTTGATTTATATGCCGCCCTTCTCCGGAGACTCAGGGCGGCTTACAATGTGCTAAGCAATAGCCTTCATCCTTTTTTGTATATTTATACCAAGTCAGCTTATTGCCCCCACAACTGGGTCCTCAATTTACTTACTTTAGAAAGGATGGAAGGCTGAGTCAACCTTGAGCCTGGCGAGATTCAAACCTGCAGTAATTGCAGGCAGCTGGTCTTAATAACAGGGTGCTTTAAACCACTGTACTATCAAGGCTCCTGCTCTCCCCGAACCACAGGATGCCCCTCTTTTCACCACCACCCCTACATGGTGGCTTTAGCTCCTTTTGGAGCCCTCCAACAGGAAGAACTCAGTGTGGGAGCACGGAGACCTGCTCCTCATGTCCGATACCACTGTGACATCAGCCAGAAGTCAGTATGGTGAACTTCTTATACATTCATGTAGCCAATCAGAGACAACAGTTTGGGTCCCAACCCTGGTCCCTGGCCCATGCCTTCCTTATCTATAAAGCATTCCTTATACCCCTGCGTGTCCGTGCTCTCCTCATCAATCTTAACTCATCCCTGGGTAGCTCTTTGTTCTACCATCCTTATCTGTTACTGGCACCAATGCAGCAAGGAAGAGAGAGGCTGGGTGCTTAGCAACACAAAGTGTAGCCAGAATACCACCATATTTGCCTGATGTCTGAACCCTGAAAGGCAATGGCATGCACAGCCGCTTGCTTGAGACAAGCACCAGGCACTGGGTTGTACAGAAAAACAAGACGTTAGAATAATAGCAGAAGCATTTCTTACAGAAGCAAAATAGCAAAGGTTAAACTAATTCTTATTGCTGTGTCCCTTCAGGTTTGCTTAATGACCATGGCATTTGCTTAACAATCAACACACACACACAATTGGTAAAAAAGGCACGGTCACATTAGGAACTACTTCACAACCGTCATGCTTGCTCAATTACCTTCATAAGTCAAGGACTGCCCTGTCCTACATTAAATGCAATTGTAGGTGAGCCCTCCAGTTCCCACAGATGCCAGTGGGAAATATTAGTGCAGATAAACTTATCTTATTGATTTCAGTAGGAAATTAATTGATACCTTTGCCAAAGCCATGAATTCCTATTTACCTTGCGGTGCAGTTATTCCCTGCATCTATGGTTCAGAATCTTAATCTGGCTATATAACATATATTGCTTTTAAGATCAGCTTTGAAGGTAACATTATCAGCAAAGCTGGCTCGCCTCTCAATCAGGAGGCTGTGAGTTCGATCCTAGGTAGCAGCAGGTATTTCTCTCTCTGGGCACAATGAGTAAATATCAGCTGTGAAGTCTGCATTGACGAGAGGAAGGGCATCCGGCCAATAAACACTCAGCTCCATTTAGTTGCCCTGAGTCCACCACGATGCAAGGGATTACGGGGTCATTAAAAGACAAAATAATAACAACAAAATTATCAGCAAAACTGGCAGGAAAAAAAACCTGGAGCCTTACCTTCGGTAGCCAGATCAGCACTTTCTTCCCTAAGCAAATAATTCCACGATTTGGGAATGCATTGGCCTGTTTTCCTAGGAAGAAAAGAGGCAGAGGGAAAAAATACGGGTGAGCCGTAAATGGGCGGAAGGACAGAGAAGTTTCAGATGTGGTTGGAAAGAATCACTGTGACTTGAGAAAGCTGGGGGAAGAACCTGACACATAAAATGCACTTTTAAAAAAGTCAGTTGTAGGAGGGGGTGCATCCAGGGGTGAAATCCAGCAGGTTCTGCCAGGTTCTGGAGAAGTGGTAGCGGAAATTTTGAGTAGTTCGGAGAACTGGCAAATACCATCTCTGACTGGCCTCAGAGTGGGGTGGGAATGGGGATTTTGCAGTATCCTTCCCCTGCCACGCCCACCAAGCCACACCACACCCACCAAGCCACACTCCCCAGAACCGGTAGTAAAAAAATTTGGATTTCACCACTGGGTGCATCTCTGAGGTGGTGGCAAAGGAGATGTGTGTGATGGTGATAGAAAACGCAAGGTGGAATTCTAAACTTGACTTTTAACGATGACAGGATGGAGATTTTGACATACAGGTAGTCCTCGACTTACAACAGTTCATTTAGTGACCGTTCAAGGTTACAACATCACTGACCTACAACCATTTTTCACATTTGTGACCATTGCGGCATTCCCATGGTCATATGATCAACACTGAGAGGCTTGACAACTGACTCGTATTTATGACGGCTGCAGTGTCCCAGGGTCACAGGATCTCCTTTTGCAACCTTCCGCAAAGCAAAGTCAACGAGGAAGCCAGATTCACTTAACAACCGTGCTACGAACTTAACAACTGCAATGATTCACTTAACAACGGCAGCAAGAAAAGTTGTAAAATGGGGCAAAACTCACTTAATAAATGTCTCTCGTAGCAACATGAATTTTGGGCTCAATTGTGGTCATAAGTTGAGGACTACCTGTATATGGCACTTTCTATAAAAATACAATAGGTACTGAGTAAACATACAGGATATTCAATATATATTTATACCGGTTTATATCAGGGGTGAAATGCTCCCGGTTCGGACCGGATCACCCGATCCGGTAGTGATGGCGGCAGGTGGTTTGGAGAACCGGTAGCAAAAATCCCTGCGCCCCACCCCCCCATGCCCAGCTGAGCCGCAAGATCATCAGAAGCTTTTTTTTTTTACTGTTAAAAGCATTTTTTCTACAACCGCTTCTGACGAAAAAATGCTTTTAAAAGTATTAAAAAAAAGCCTCTGATGATTGCGCGGCTCAGCTGGGATCCTCAGAGGCTTTTCAAAGCATTTTTTTCTGCAACCTCTTGTCTTAAGAGGTGGTAAAAAAAATGCTTTGAAAAGTCTCTGAAGATCCCAGCTGAATTGCCTGATCGGCAGAGGCTTTTCAAAGCATTAGAAAAAATGCTTTGAAAAGTTTTTTTAAAAAAAAAGTTGGCCACACCCACCCGTCACATTACCCCACCACCACCAAGCCACGCCCACAGAACCAGTAGTAACAAATTTTACATTTCACCCCTGGTTTATATATATATATATATTCTCACATATTCTCTATGTATTTGAAGAACATGATGTATTTCGGTGTTCAGTGGAAAGTGATTTGTGTATGTTTGTGTGTGACCGTAATTATTTCCGGGCTGTGTATAATACACACAGTATACACACACACACACACACACACACACACACAGTGTATAATATTTGCAGAATGCATATTACATAATTGGGAAGGCAATAATAGGGGACAGGGAAGTGCCTGTTTCTGGGAACCAAAAGCATTGCGGTTGCAGTGCAGCTGCAATCCAGCTACTGTTCTATTTTGTTGCTTTACTATATTGTATTCTACTATTTGATCACAGATCTGAACTTTAGTTCCTCTAATTTTAGGTATCAGAAGTGGGCTTTTTAAAGAATTCAATCTTTTCTTGAGTACCAGTCTCTTAAAGTAGAGAATAAGCACCTCCTTCTCTTGATACAGGTAGTCCTCAACTTACGGCCACTTCAGATGGTCACTAAACTGTTATAAGTTGAGGACTACCTGTACTTTCTTGGTCCTGTAGTCAATTTCACAATTTAATCTCATCGGAGAACCTCCTTTAGTTCATTTCAAAATCTCCCATTTCAGTTTCACAATCCTGACATGGAATTCCCTCCCTGCTTATAGAAATGCGGGTATTTGTGACTTACAACTGTTCGTTTAGGGATTGTTTGAAGTTACAATGGCACGGAAAAAAGTGACTTATGACCTTTTTTCATAACTTAACAACCGTTGCAGCATCACGCGATCAAAATTCAGACGCTTGGCAACTGACTCACATTTATGACAGTTGCAGTCACGTGATCCCCTTTTACGACCTTCTGACCAGCAAAGTCAATGGGTAAAACCAGATTCGCTTAACAAACATGTTACTAACTTAATAACTGTGATGAGTCACTTAACACGGTGGCAGGAAACGTCGTAAAATGTGGCAAAACTCATTCAACAACCGTTTTGTTTAGCAACAGAAATGTGGGGCTCAGTTGTGGTCATAAGTTGAGCACTATCTGTGGAGTGTATTTTTCTCTGTCGGGGTTCAACACATAAAAGCTAATTATGATGGCTGTTGTGGCTCGCCAGCGGCCAGCAGAGCCAGCAGCAGATCGGACAGTGAGGAGGTTGGGGAGGAACATGGGCCAGTCCTGGAGTCTGGGGAAACCTCTGATGAGAGCTCTGCGTCAGAGGCAGAGATGGGGCCAGGGCCGTATGCCAGCTATCAGCTGCCTTCGGAGTCAGACATCAGTGAGGCAGACAAACAGCTGGAGCCTGTTCCCAGTGTGCGCATGTGCAGAGTTGCCAGACGAAGGAAACAGCTAAGGAACAAGGGTCGACTTGGGAGTAAGGCCACAGGTGGACGATGAAGGGCCCTTCCCAGAGGGAATAAAAGAGGAGAGAAAGGGGAGTGGAGTTTGCAGGAGACAATGAGTTCATTACTGCATTCTTGCCAAGTATTGCGGCGTCTGAAAGATATCGGCCTGGCCACTCTCCAAGCCTGATAAAGGTCGGTAATTGTGAACTATCTTGAAAGACTGTGGGAGAGGAAAGACTTTGCTGGAGAGGAATTCACTGTAAATTAAATAAAAGGGGTTTATTGGGACGAGGCCTCGGCTTCGTGCTACTGGGGAAGTCTAGGTCAGAATAATGGCAGCGGTGCAGGGGTGGGTTCTACTTACCTTTACTACTGGTTCGCAGTGGGGCCGCATGTGCACACATGCTCTTCTGCACATGCACAGAAGCGTTTTAGTGACGTCGGGGTCGGTGGGCGGGGTCTCCCGCCGGTTTTACTACCGGTTCTATAGAATCGGTGCGAACCGGGGGGGGCAACCCACTACTGCAGCAGTGAGTTTGGCAAATTGTAATTTCTCAAAAGACTTACAGAACGTCCGTTGTTTTGAGGAAAAGCAGTATGAAAAATAGAACCATTTTTATATGTCTTTATCCACGAGGCAGTTATATTTCACAAAATGCTTTTAAGCATTGTTACAGGCACTCCCAGGTTATTTTATGGTCACCCACTCACGCACACCCTGTTGAGGCATGCAGATCATCTAAGCTTCCCTTGCTTTCTACCTCAAATAGGTGTGTCTAGAATAGACAAGACACACAGCTCCTGGTCAACAGCCCAGAAATTATTAGGGTCTCTCTCTCTCTCTCACACACACACACAAATCACTTTCAACCGAATACTGAGACACATCAGGTTTTTCAAATACATGGAGGAGATGTGAATTGAAAGTAGCAGCAAAATGTTACTGGTTACACAAGGTACATTTGCTCTTTCTCACATGCACATGCACACTTCTCCAGACTTGGGCCCTCAATTAGGCTGCTAGCTAAATGGATGGAAGCTGTCAGTTTTGGATACAGAATAACAGAGTTGAAAGGAACCTTATAGGTCATCTAGTCCAACCCCCCGCCCAAGCAGGAGACCCTACAGCATTTCTGACAGATGGCAGTCCAGTCTCTTCTTGAAAGCTTCCAGCGATGAAGCTTCCACAACTTCCGAAGACAAAGCTGTTCCATTGGTTAATTATTCTCACTGTCAGAAAATGCACTGATGATGCTACCTAGTTTGGTAATGAAACGTCTCCAGAAAACCACCAAGCTCAGAGAGCATCAAGAACCCCACAGTTCAACCCTGAGCTACAAATATTCTCTTCTGTTGGTGAAGACCAACATTCTGCTTTTGGAGATGTTCTCTTTTCATTTCCTGTATCAAGGGATGGGTTGGACCAGATGCCTTAAGGGTCGCTTCTCGTTTTTACAGTTCTGCAATAAAGCTGTCACAGACAAATGACCTTTTCACCTTGAAATTGTGAATGAAAGCAACTTAAATTTCTCTTTTTCTATTAGACCTCGGGCTGTGTGGAAGGAATCCTACCGTATTTTCCGGCGTATAAGACGACTGGGCGTATAAGACGACCCCCTACTTTTCCTGTTAAAATATAGGGTTTGGGCTATACTCGCCGTATAAGACTACCCCTCTTCCAACGCACACCAAATAAAAATTAAAATACATCAGATTTGATTTCAATATGGTAATTTTAATTCAAATGCTTATGCCTTTCCAAGAATCTAGTACACCAGGATACAGTGGCCTTAAATCTGTTGCTGTGATCTGGGTTAGATTTGGCCCACTGAAGTGCAAACAAACGTATTTTATTTCGTGTCACTACATAACCGTTTTGGCGATGCTCATTCACCATGTCTGCTACATGTTTTTCGAGTTCTGGCCAATGTGGGGTGCCTCTTCTTAATGCACACTTACCCCTTGGCATACTCTTTAACGCTTTTACATTTGCTTTCCAGTCCCGAACCATCTTTTCTGTTACTCCATATTGTCTTGCAGCAGCACAGTTATTATGTTCCATGGCAAAGTTTACAACTTTAAGTTTAAAACTGGCTTCATATTTCTTTCTTCTTGCTGGTGGAGCCATGATGGGGTCTTGACTGTTATATTTGTATACTCTACTGTATGTACTGTTGCTGTACTGTATGTATTGTTGCTGTACTGTAGAGAAAGGTAATGGGCTACGCTAGGTGTAGTGGCAAGAGGGCTATTTTGTACCAGGTTTTTTTCCTTCACCCATGCAGCCTTGTCGAGATCTGCACAGCTTCATGAATCTGAGTTGCTGGCACTGACTGATGACATTGACAGAAAGCTGTGCCAATCTAGTCAAGGCTGCATGCTGCTGAATGCTGGAACCAGCTGGCTGCTGAGCGGAGCTTCTCCCAGGCATCTAGGGGGGTATTACCGACGCTCTGACTTCCCCAGCTGACCCCCACTGATGGCGAGGTCCACCGGTCTGGGGAAGTCAGAGCGTCGGTAATATCTCCCTGGATGCCTGGGGGAAGCTCCGCGCAGCAACCAGCTGGTTCCAGCATTCCAAGGAGGTCCACGGTGAAAGCGGCGCCGCGGTCGACCTGGGCCAGCACCTTGCACACCTGGCTCTGCGTCTCCATTATGAGAAGCTCCATGCGACTTCGCATGTCTCTGCCCTAGTCGCGCAGCTCTCGCAATCCGCTCACCGGAGGAGCCATGAAGTGCTCGCACCGCCTTGCCAGATCTTCCTCATCCTCCTTTCCCCATGGCTTTTCCAGTTGTAATTGCTGCTGCTGCTGCTGAGGCTGCTCCTTCATCTCCGCCCGCCGCACCAGACCCAGCCCGGCCAGCACCGCCGTGGCTCCCGCAGTCCAAGCGGATCAGCACCTGGGCTCGCAGGCGAAGGGTGGGAGTGCACAGCGCACTTTCCTGGCTTGGCGCCGATCCGGACGGCTGCAGAAGGAACTGGGCACCGGCTGTCATGTCTTTTCTGCTGTGCGGGATTCGGCACCTGGGCTCCCGGGGTTTAAGCCTCCGGGCCGGCCCGCGCTGCTCCAGGATGTTCGCTTCGGGCTTCTTGGAATCGCTGCCGGGCGGTTCTTCCCGTTGGGGCGATGGTGGGTGGCTGCGAGCCTGGAAGAGGTGGTGAAATGCAGAGCAATACCTCATGGGGAAGGAGTTCGCCGTGGCTCCTGCAGTCCAAGCGATGCCGATCGCTGCCACCCACCATCGCCCCAACGGGAAGAACCGCCCGGCAGCGATTCCAAGGAGCTTGAAGCGAACATCCTGGAGCAGCGCGGGCCGGCCCGGAGGCTTAAACCCCGGGAGCCCAGGTGCCGAATCCCGCACAGCAGAAAAGACATGACAGCCGGTGCCCAGTTCCTTCTGCAGCCGTCCGGATCGGCGCCAAGCCAGGAAAGTGTGCTGCGCACTCCCTCCCTTCGCCTGTGAGCCTGGGTGCCGATCCGTTTGGACTGCGGGAGCCACGGCGGTGCTGGCCGGGCTGGGTCTGGTGCGGCGGGCGGAGATGAAGGAGCAGCCTCGGCGGCAGCAGCAGCAACAATTACAACTGGAAAAGCCATGGGGAAAGGAGGACGAGGAAGATCTGGCAAGGCGGTGCGAGCACTTCATGGCTCCTCCGGTGAGCGGATTGCGAGAGCTGCGCGACTGGGGCGGAGACATGCGAAGTCGCATGGAGCTTCTCATAATGGAGACGCAGAGCCAGGTGTGCAAGGCGCTGGCCCAGGTCGACCGCGGCGCCGCTTTCACTGTGGACTGCTGGGAAAGAAAGGAAGGTGACCCGAATTCTGGGGTAGAGTGGGGATGCGTTCCTTTCTCGTGGGCCGCGCACTGCCTGGCACCTCTTGTAGGTTGGAACTAATTTGGAGTACAGCTTCCCCTCAATGTTGCCGGCGCTCCCAAAGTGTCATCGGTCAGCGCCAGCAACTCAGATTCGGGTACCCGGCGTATAAGACGACCCCCGACTTTTGAGATGATTTTCCTGGGTTAAAAAGTCGTCTTATACGCCGGAAAATACGGTAGCTATTTTGTGCTTATGATTATACCTCTTTTTGCTCTGAGTAAAGCCCAAGGGCAATGTTTACATTCCGTTCCGTCTTGTGGCCTCATCGAATTTTATACCGGTAGTCCTCAACCTACGACCACCATTGAGCCCAACATTTATGTTGCTAAGTGAGATATTTGCTGTGAGTTTTGCCCCACTTTACAACCTTCCTTGCCACCATTGTTAAGTGAATCATTGCAGTTGTTAAGTTAGAAACAGGGTTGTTAAGCGAATCCAGCTTCCCCATTGACTTTGCTTGTCAGAAGGTCGCAAAAGGGACACTGCAACCGTCATAAATATGAGTCAATTGCCAAGCATCTGAATTTTGAACACATGACCGTAGGGATGTAAGTGGTAAGTGTGAAAAATGACCACGTTCCTTTTTTTCAGCACTACGGTAACTTTGGTCACTAAACAAAGTGTTGTAAGTTAAATTATTATAAAATCCGACGTCTGTCCTAGCTCAACACCAATAAGGCTCCCAAGATGGTGACACGGATTTGCATAGCAAAATTATTGAGTCTCTACCAGGGTGAAATGCGACTGGTTCAGACCGGTTCGGTTGAATCGGTAGTGGCGGCAGCAGGTGGTTCGGAGAACTGGAAGCGGCAGCAGCTTGAGGCTCCGCCCATCCACCCGGATGTTGTTACTTCCTGGTTAAAACCTGTTTTTTACCCTCTGCGCATGCGCAGAAGGCTTTGTGCATGCACAGAGGGTCCAAAATTGCACGCATGGAGCACACGCTTCCGAACTGGTAGGGAAGGTAAGTAGATTTCCCCGCTGGTCTCTACATTAGTGTTTTTCAACCTTTGGCAACTTTAAGACCTGTGGAATTCCCCAGCCAACATGGAGACACTGCTGTACACATCCTGTGCACATAAGAGGCCCTTATCTTCATTAATAATGCAATATGGGTGCTCCTCGACTTACGACCATAATGTAGCTCAAAATTTCTGTTGCTAAGTGATACATTTGTTCAGTGAGTTTGGCTCCGTTTTACGACTTTTCTTGCCACAGTTGTTAAGTGAGTCATTGCAGGTGTTAAGGTTGTTAAATTTATTTATTTATTTATTTATTTATTTATTTATTTATTTATTTATTTATTCATTTATTTATTTATTTATTTATTTATTAAATTTATATCCCGCCCTTCTCCCTGAAGGGGCTCAGGGCGGTGAACAGCCGAGAATTAAAATAACATACAATATAAAAGTTAAGATAATTAAAAATAAATTAAATTAAACGGCCGCCCCAATTTAAAATCCCTAGCTATACAATTAAAAACTAACCCATAAAACCTATTTAGGCCAGGCCAACTTGCTGAAATAAAAACGTCTTCAGGGCCTTACGGAAAGTGCGGAGGTCTGGAATCAGCCATATTCCGGGAGGTAGCTTGTTCCAGAGGGCGGGTGCTCCCACAGAGAAGGCTCTCCCCCTAGGGGCCGCCAGCCGACATTGCTTGACCGACGGCACCCTGAGGAGGCCCTCTCTTTGAGAGCGTATTGGCCAGTGGGAGGTTATCGGTAGCAGAAGGCGGTCTCGTAAATACCCTGGCAATATGAATCAACTTTCCTCATTGACTTTGCTTGTCAGAAGACTGCAAGAGGATCACATGACCCCAGGATGCTATCACCATTGTAAATGTGAGACAAGTATCTGAATTTTCATCACATGACCATGGAGATGTGGAAATGGTCGTAACTCTGAAAAATGGTCAAAAGTCACTTTTTTCTGTGCCGTTGTAATTTCGAACGGTCACTAAATGAACTGTTGTAAATTGAGGATTATCTGTATATATTCTAGAGATTCTTGGTTCAGATCTTATCCCGGGATAATGTATAGATCCTGAAGAGATATCCCGGAGACTGAAGGACTACATCCTTGGTTAAAAATGTCTATGTGTGTTAAATTTTGGAAAGGTTAACTTACAGTCGGATGGCAGCCCGTAGTTGCAACCGCTCTGGGCCCTCACTCTGATTCATACTAAACAGGGTGCTGTCAACATAGGCAAATGTCTCCAACGATGACGATGATGATGATGCAGCTGCGATGAAGAGCCACCTGCCAAGATACTGCAAAAATGAGGATTTGGTTACTTCAGGATAAATTAAGAGAGCAACAGAGGTGATTCTAAATCCCCAAGCTTTATTCTTAGGCCTAATTTTTATGTTGTGGCCCGGCGGCAACCAGAGGAGGTTGGGGAGGAACTTTGGCCAGTCCTGGGGGCTGGGGAAAGCTCGGACGAGGGCTCTGCGTCGGAGGCAGAGAGGGAGATAGACAGCAGCGAGGCAGAGGAACCTTCTGACAAGCAAAGTCAATGGGTAAACCAGATTCAAAACTGGTTGTGTGTGGCAAGAAATGTTGTAAAATGGAGTAAAACTCACTTAGCAACATACGTTTTGGGCTCATTTGTGGTCGTAAGTCGAGGACTACCTGTATTTTAGAAAAGGACAGTTCTTTCTCCAGCGATCATGTCTTTTGACACATTGTCAACTGCCAGAATAGAAAATATTGTCAGTTCAGGCTTGGAAGAGAAAATAGAAAAGAGTGGGTGAGGAAAGAACTAAGTGTTTCAACGGGTTTCTTGTTACTAAATGTAGAATTCTGTGTAATTTGGCAAATTGAATGATGGTATGTCAGTGCAACAGAGGAAAATAAGCAAAATAGTCCAGTGGTGAAATCCAATTCTTTTTTACTACCGATTCTGTGGGTGTGGCTTCGTGGGCATGGCAAGGGAAGGATATTGCAAAATCTCCATTCCCACCCCACTTTGGGGCCAGCCAGAGGTGGTATTTGCTGGTTCTCCGAACTACTCAAAATTTCCACTACCGGTTCTCTGAACTACTCAAAATTTCCAGTACCGGTTCTCCGAACTGCTCAAAATTTCCGCTACCAGTTGTCCAGAACCTGTCAGAACCTGCTGGATTTCACCCCTGAAATAGTTCCCTACCCAACATTGCTTTTCCCCAAGAAGAATAACCTATTTGGCCTTCTGTATTTGCTAATGACAGATTCGCTCCTTGGACAATCCTTTTAAATCGACATTCTCACATGCACCGTACATACTGAAAGATTCACTAAAAGAGATTCCCATCTAGTAATGTCATAGTTATATGGTAGGTTCACCGCATACATAAACATCAAGCCTATATTAGAGAACCTAGAATATAGAATCATAGAGCTGGAAGGTACCTCGCAGGTCATCTAGACTGTGTTGTTTCTCTGTGTCATGTAATATATGTGGGCATATGCATAATTTTGTATTTATATATTCATTCTTTCATGGTTATGTAGTATATATTGGAGGTGGTGACCCTTTGAGAGCTGTATGCAATTAAAATTTCATTTTAATGTATGCCGATTAGTGTACATTCCAAGTGACAATAAAGCTATTCTATTCTATTCTATTCTATTCTATTCTATTCTATTCTATTCTATTCTATTCTATTCTATTCTATTCTATTCTATTCTCTAGTCCAACTGCTTCCTCAAGTTAGGAGGATCTTATACCATCACTGTTAGGGGTGGGATTGAAAAATTTTAGCAACCGGTTCCCTGCCCGGTTGCTGGGGGGGGGGCATGGCCATGGGGGCATGGCCTAGTGGGTTTCCTGCACCACGGTGTGTGTGTGGGTGTTTTCACCCTACCCAGGCTCCGGAGGCTTTGCTCGAGCCTCCGGGAAGGCGAAAACGGCCTCCCCCGGGCTCCGGAGGCCAGAAACGGCCCGTTTCTGGACTTCCGGTACTTCCAGTAAGTCTGTTTTTCGGCCTCCCAGAGATTCCATGCAGGCCCTGCACTTACCTGGCATCCAAAATGGGCTGCGTGGAGACTCCTGGGAGGGGCAGGGTGGCGTGGGCGGGGTCAATCAGTCCTTGCAAGTACCGGTTTGGTGAACCAGATTAAAATTAACATCCAATTCGCCCAAACAGGCTGAATCCCACCCTTGATCACGGTCAAATGATTGTTCAGTCTATTCTTTAAAACCTCCAGTAATGGAGCACCCACAACTCCAGGAGGCAAGCTATTCCACTGATGAATTGTTCTCAGTGTCAGAAAATTTATCCTTGCTTCTAGATTGGATCTCTCTTTGACAAAGCTTCCACTCATTACTTCTTGTCCTGCTCCCTGGGGCTTTAGAGAGTAAGTCTATTCTCTTTTCTCTCTGACAGCCCTTCAAGTCATGGAAGACAGCTATCAACTCACTCCTAATGTACCTCTTCAATAGACTACTTGTCCCTTTTAAAATGTTCTCTATCTTTAGTTTAAAAAATATTTTTATCTGATAAAAATCATCAGAGGAACTGAAAGCCGGTGCAGTCTTGGGAGTCCTAGTGGACAATCATTTAAATATGAGCCAGCAGCGTGCTGCAGCTGCCAAAAAAAAGCCAACACAGTTCTAGGCTGCATTAACGGAGGGATAGAATCAAGATCACGTGAAGTGTTAATACCACTTTATAATCCCTTGGTAAGGCCACACTTGGAATACTGCATCCAGTTTTGTTTGCCACAATGAAAAAAAAAGATGTTGAGACTCTAGAAAGAGTGCAGAGAAGAGCAACAAAGATGATTAGGGGACTGGAGGCTAAAACATAAAGAACGGTTACTGGAATTGGGCAAGTCTAGTTTACTGAAAAGAAAAACTAGGGATGACATGGTAGCATTGTACCAATATCTAAGGGGCTGCTACAAAGAAGAGGGGATCAATCTATTTCCCAAAGCACCTGAGGGTAGGACAAGAAGCAATGGATGGAAACTAATCAAGGAGAGAAGCAACCTAGAACTAAGGAGAAATTTTCTGACAATTAGAACAATTAATCAGTGGAACAATTTGCCTCCAGAAGTTGTGAATGTTCCAACACTGGAAGTTTTAAAGAAGAGATTGAACACCATTTGTCTGAAGTGGTGTAGGGTTTCCTGCCTGAACAGGGGGTTGGACTAGAAGACCTCCATGGTCCCTTCCAACTCTGTTATTCCTGTTCTGTTCTGTTCTGTTCTGTTCTGTTCTGTTCTGTTCTGTTCTGTTCTGTTCTGTTCAGACTTCCATTGATTAGAATTTTCTCCCCATAGATTAATCCAGCTATAGTTAACTTTTATGAATGTGGACACACAATCATAAACCATCTTCACTCATTGTGATTTAAAGAAACTTCCCAAATTGTGGCTTGAATTGAATTGAATACTTTATTTGGCCGAGAGTGTGATTAGATCAGTGAGGAAATCCAAATTTTTTTACTACCGGTTCTGTGGGTGTGGCTTGGTGGGTGTGGTGTGGTGTGGCTTGGTGGGCGTGCCAGGAGAAGGATACTGCAAAATCCCCGTTCCCTCCCGACTCCTGGAGGAAGGATATTGCAAAATCTCTATTCCAACCCCACTCTGGGGCCAGCCAGAGGTGGTATTTGCTAGTTCTCTGAACTACTCAAAATTTCCGCTAACGGTTCTCCAGAACCTGTCAGAACCTGCTGGATTTCACTGCTGGATTAGACACACAAGGAATTTGTCTCTGTATTTCCATATTCATTTCCGCTTTCTAGATGAGATGGCTTAGTTGAGAATTCTAGGTAATCCCAATGTATCTGGGGTGATCAGATTGGAGAAAACTGGTATAGATATTAGAAAGCTTTCTAATCATGGACAGGAGTTCTCAGGTCCCAGAGGTGGAACTCAGGATAAACTCTGGTTTGTTCATTGCTTTTGTCATAGCAGCTCTGAAAGCAAAAACATTTGGTTTGCTCTTTTTCCCCCTGAAAGTCTGAGGCCATATTATTTTCAACAAGACAGAGGACAAAAGAACTTTCCCATAAATTATGGTTTGCTTTAGTTACTAGAAAAGTACACGGGATTTGCAATATTGACCTCAGGCAGCAAATATCTTGGTCTTGACTGGTCTTGCTTCGGTTAAAACTGCTTTTCATTGGGGACATTTTTTTCCCATGCCTCTTTCCAAAACTCCACTCTTGACATTTAAATCATACCAATACTAGGTTGCATTTGCAAAGGATTTTTCTAACCAAGGTTGAAACCCGTCTCAAAAAGTGGGCTTTCCAGTCACCAGAAAGCTATTTATTTTCAACTCAATTCTTCTTGGCATAACTTTGAGTTTATTGAGGATTGAGGCAGCAGATCAAGTGTATAAATACACAGTACATATTAGTAAAACTCATCAAAGACTAATTTATTTTTGAGCATTGAGATTTATAAAACTTAGGTTCACCAACTATGGTGTTTAAGTCTGGACTAGGTAAAGGGAGATTTTGGTTTGAGGCTATTCTTAAACCTTTACAAACCCCTCGCATCCTGGACATAAATTGTTTCAACTCCTACCCTCAAAACGACGCTATAGAGCACTGCACACCAGAACAACTAGAAACAAGGACAGTTTTTTCCCGAACGCCACTACTCTGCTAAACAAATAATTCCCTCAACACTGTCAAACTATTTACTAAATCTGCACTACTATTAATCTTCTCATCGTTCCCATCACCCATCTTCTCCCACTTATGACTATAACCATGTTGCTTGTATTTTTACGATTTATATTGTTCTGTTTCCTAGTATGATTTGATTGCTTATTTGTACCCAATGACTATCATTAAGTGTTGTACCTTATGATTATTGACGAATAATATCTTTTCTTTTTATGTACACTGAGACAAATGCACCAAAGACAAATTCCTTGTGTGTCCAATCACATTTGGCCAATAAAGAATTCTATTAGAATAGAATAGAATAGAATAGAATAGAATAGAATAGAATAGAATAGAATAGAATAGAATAGAATAGATTTTTTAATTGGCCAAGTGTGATTGGACACACAAGGAATTTGTCTTGGTGCATACGCTCTCAATATACATAAAAGAAAGGATACATTCATCAAGAATCATAAGGTACAACACTGAATGAAAGTCATAGGGTACAAATAAGCAATCAGGAAACAATAAATATCAATATAAATCTATTCCATTCTATTGGAAATTTACTAGGTGATGTGGGCCAGCTATTCCTTCTCATCCCAATATACCCCATAGATCAGTTGTGGGGAAAAGCTGGGGAAGGAAGGGCTACATACTGTATGTCTTGATATGGAAGAAAGATGAGACAGAAGGGTAATGAAGGAATAACAACAATAATACACAGTACATTTGTATGTTTTTCCTCCATCTCTTTACGTGCCTGCCATTCACCTGATGCACCATTTGGAAATTGTTGGATTAAGGTGGTTTTCCGCAACAAAAAGCAATTATTAACCGTGGCATCCTGCCTGGATTTTTAAATTTTTGGTTACCTGGTCCCGGTTCAGTTCATTAGCATGCAACTTCACTGGATTCTCACATGGGAACACGGCATCCACAAAGAGTCCATAGAGGTAGAGCAGGTAAGTCCACAGTCCCTCCATTGCTTGGAGCTATTGATGGCTTGCTCTGAGAATCAGTCTCTGGAGGTAGATTTTGTACAGCTGACCTTTGCCCTCAGCTTGTTAAATGTTTAGCCCTCCAGGGTCTAGAGTCCATTGCTGTGTGTTTTAGACTATGAGTGAAAATGAAATCCAGAAAGATCCTACCCAAGCAAGGCCAGGGGGAGGGGGCTGGAAAGCAGACAAGCCGAGGAGGTGCATTTAGCGAGTCCTATAATGTTCCCTTATAAGTAGGAAGCTAATATTGGGTTAGAAAGGGATTTTCTTCTGAAGTGGTTTTGTCCACAGTAGGAGCTTTGCGCTTTTTATTTTAGTTTGGTTTTCTCCTGCCCTAGGTCATCTGATTTAAAAAAAAAAAAAAAAAGCAATTGGCTAATTTAAAGCAATAGGTACCATTTCCTCTTGCTAAAGTTTCTTCAGCCCTTTGCTCAGGTTTTCTTCCCCTTTTTTGTTAATATCTCCTAGGCCCAATCCTGCATAATGTCTCCAAAACCAAGCAGATATTTACAGGTACTAATTTGCCAATAAAGGAGAATAATTGTAGCTCAGAGTTGAAATGAGGGTTTCCTTGGTGCTCTCTGAGCTTGCTTGTTTTCTTGCAGACTAGGTAACATCATCAGTGCTAGTAGGTACGATAGTAATGTTAAGGATATTCTTGGCTCATAACCGATGTTGTAGGTTATTGATCAGAGTACCCTTTGAGTAAACACATGAAAAGTGACTGGGAGTGGTTGTGAACAATCAGTCAACATACAAACACACTGAGTTGTTGTAGTCTTTTACTTTTAGAAAAAGTAAAGCAAAGTCCAAAAAATAATCCAAGTCATACACAGATAAGACGAGAGTTAAAAGATCAATCCAGGGATATTTCAAGTACAAAGTCTTCTTACCAGTTGTAGTCATACACAATAAAACAGTTCTTCTTGAGTTTCAAAACAGGAACAAGTTCAATATCAAAACATTCAATAAATAGTAGAAAGCAACATGTAGCTATGATCAAACAGTGATCATGCAGAGAGATCAGGTAGAGAGTTACAGCAAATAAGCAGGTAAAATGGTGTAGTATCCACACAAGCCATGATCCTGACTTCCCTTAAATACATTGGCTCCAGAGCTTAGCCAATCAGGATACAGGAAAATGCAATACAGTCTTAAAGCAATATAATACCTTTCTGACTGCAAACATACATTGTTGGTTTATATATTGCCTGACCAACTAGTTAGACAAATAACCATTTCCTAACAAGTAGCACTGATGATGTTACCTAGTTAGGGTAATGAAACGTCTCTGCAAGAAAACAAGCAAGCTCAGAGAGCACCAAGGACCTCTCATTTACACATACTCCTCAGCATACAACAGTTTGTTTAGTGACCATTCCAAATTACAATGGCACTGAGAAAAGTGACTTATGAGAGTTTTTCACTCTTATGACCATTGCAGCAACTCCATGGTCACATGATCAATATTCATATGCTTGGCAACTGACTCACATTTATGACGGTTGCAGTGTCTTGGGATCCTGTTCTCATTTTTATTTTATTTTTTTGCAACCTTCTGACAAGCAAAGTCGATGTGGAAACCAGATTCACTTAACAACTGTGTTACTAACTTAACAACTGCAGTCATTCACTTAACAATTGTCTCACTTAGCAACAGAAATGTTGGGCTCAATTGTTGTTATTAAGTCCAGGAGTGCCTGTATACCAGCAGTGTAGGGACTATATGGTTTTGTTGTAAGAAATGTTCACTCTGGGTTCAGTTCCAAGTGGGGGGAAAGACACTGGATTCATGGAAGTTGCTTGGAAAGAAGGTTTATTGATGAACAGGATCACATGTGTTAGATCGGGCGATGGAAGAGACAGGACTCAGTGCTAACAGTAACAACAGCTCTTTATTAGTAGATCAGTACAACCCAGCAGCCGGCTCGTCTGACTGCTTGCCCTTTTATAGGGAGCTGTCAGACAGGTCGCCCAATGGGATTTGAGTATTTTCCTGCCGGATTGGCGGACCTGAGTGAAGCCTATGCTCCAGGGGGTGGGTTCTATTTATCTTTACTACCAGTTCGCAAAGGGATTTTGAGCTGGTTAGGATTGAACTCCAGTCTATGAGCAGAGTTAGTTTGCAATATTACATTCTAACCACTGCATCACCAATGATGATATGCTGTCATTACTGTTTTGCACATACAAATGTATTTAAATTTATATTTACATTTCAGATTTGATGTTAGACCAGATTTGATTTGAATACCAGAAAGACAACTAGTTAAAACTTTGCTTTTTGAAATATTAAGGCAGAAAAGGCTGGTACTTGTGCCTTGATCCACAGTGATCCACAAATATTTATCATATGTGTTATACTGTTGGAAGAAATATTCTTATGGGTTCAGTTCCAAGTGGGGAAAAAGACACTGGATTCATGGAAGTTGCTTGGAATGAAGGTTTATTGATGAACAGGAGCACATGGCTTGAGTTCCTGGGCAGAAAAAGGGCAGAGATGGCTGAGAGTGCCTAGGTTTTATGCTCTCTGTTGGGCTTTGAATTTGAGCTTGTATTCTGATTGGTTGTCAGACTCCCATGGGGCCATGCAGGGGCAACTCTGTGGACTGTCCTGAGTCCCAAGCTTGGTTGAGCTTTGCTGGGTGATGTAATCTTCCCATGTGCCATGTGGTGAATTCTGTTGCTAGATGGATAGAGGGATAGAGGGCTAATCCTACCAAGCTGGCTCTCAAAATAATGATGTGGTTGTGCTCACATCTGGTTGGGGAAGACACTTCCCCCCCACTTCTCTGCACATTCTTACCTGTTGAATTTCAGCCTTCAGCCTAGAAAGCTGTAGTGAAATCTGTATTTTTTTTTGGTATTACTGTATTGGTCGAGACAGAGTTAAAACTACTTTTGATCCTTGGGAATCATTTATTGGCTATGAATAACTTAAAGATGGCACCTATTGAGAGCTGAATGTTAGTGATTACTAAATAATATGAGTTGGGGGCAGAGATGGATTGTTTGTTAAGATTGATAAGAAGGTCTGTTGCCCACCCAAAAATACATTTCACCTAGTAATACAGGCAAAGCAAAACTCATTTATTAGGTGGATAAAGTCAAATCTATAAAGGCAAATCTATGGATTACATTGCTCTTTCCCAGATGGGTTTCTTTCTTTAAAACTTGCAAATGTATTAACTTTGAATACAAGTGTGTTGCAAATGACTTTCAAAATAGCGCTCTCTATTGTTTAATATTGAAGTGGCAAGTTCTTGCATACCAAAAGAAATGGCCTTGGCCAAGAGAAAAAAAAACATGTTTTCCCCTTAGTCAAAAAGAGGCCTAGATTGCCATGTTCAAAATGCTAATATCACCTTTTAAAATGCTAATAATGAAGCTTAAAATTCCAGGTAACCATATTAGCATTTTGGCATGGTAGGCACATCTGAAGTTTGGGGAAATCATGTTTTCCTTTTAATCAAAGCCATTTCTTCTGAATTAAACTTTTCTGCAATTAAATAATAGGGAGCATATCTTGGAAGTCCTGGAAGAGTTCAAGTCCACACATCTTAATGTTGGCAAGTTTGAAAAAACACTGTTTTTCAATTCTTTGGTTTGCAGCCTGTGAGCTACACAGAGCGGTTGAGAAATTGGGTGGCTTTGGAAATGTGAATTATAAATTAAGCATAAATAAAACTAGACGCTCAAGGAAGGAAATACTTCCTATCCCTATTTCGAACATCCTTAATTACACTGATTTAATCATCCGAAAATGCAACACTGTCTTTTGCAGCAGTTCCCATTGGCCAATCGTTGCTAAGCGACGAGCGAAAACAAAGATGGCGGCGAAACAATCGCTTCTACCACAGACTAATATAACTCTCTTCCTCCCGTGTCTTCATATTAGAAGGGGAGGGGAGAAACCCTAAATAAAGATGGCGGACTAAACTTCTCTTTCCCGGGCTGCAAGCGGGGAGGGGTGGATAAGCTTCTGCTAATTTAAATAACATGGCGACCACAAAGGTTCCACCCTCCGCTTTTGCTTAACGGCCCCTTTTACGTCATAGGAATACGTATTGTCATCTCAACAGCGCGCGGACGTAAACTACAAATATTCTCTTGTAGCGGTAAAGCTATTTGGCTCCTCCTACCGCGTCCGAGGCCCGGTTAAGGCATTCCTTCGGACGTACTAGTTTAGTTCAGATGCTTAGAATTATTTTAAATAGTATATGAACTGAGGAAGATATTTAAAAAAAAAAAACAAATAAAACCGAGGAAGCTATTATCAGCGCCTGGGATTTTTTTTTCCTCCCACTTTTCCTACCGAATTTTTGAATTGAGAAGCGTCGGGCAGTCCTTTAGGCAACTATGGAACAGTCGCCAGTAAAGGGGCTTAGCGGGCTCCAGGCGCATGCGTAGTGACCGAACGGCCGGGAACGCGGCGCTTCGGAAGGCAGGAGCTCGCTCCAGCCGCGAGGCCGGCGGCTGTTCGCCCGCCCCCCTCCAGATATCCATTCCGGAGCAGGTTTTCGTGAGGAAAGGACCCGCGGTGGGAGAATTTTTGCAATCGGAGGACCTCCTTTGCCCGGAGTGAAGCGGAAGCGCCGCCATTTTAAGAACGTCCGGAGAATCGCTTCGACGCAAGCGTTAGGTCAGAGAGGTAAAGCCGTGAGTAAAAATGAAACGAGGGCCGATATTTCCGGCTATCAAAAACCGTCTCCTTATTTACTATATATATATATATATAAAACCCGGGCGGAAAGAAAGAGCGTCGTTTGCTCCTTTCCTCGGCCCACCGTAGGGGGACTCTTTGATAGAAAAGCGAATATCAATAATGACATAATACCAACGCGACCCTCTCTTGTGAGTGCAACGTTCAGCCCCGAGATGGGCGAAGGGGAACCCGGAGGTGTGTCGTTTTTTTTTTTTGCTAATAACTCTATGGAGCGAGGATTTCCCCTTCTCTCTCTGTATATAGGCTGCTTTAAAAAAAAAAAAAAAAAAAACCTCCCCGACCCCTCCCACCTTTTCGGGCAGGAAGTTTTTTTTTCTGGAAGCGGAAGGAAGAAGCTTCTGGGCTGGGAAATCGATTCCTGCCTGACGGGAAGTTGAAAAGGACGCGAGGGGAGGGGGGGGGAGGAGGAGAGAGCGGTTTCAGGGGTTAAAAAAAAAATTGATAAAGGGGGAGGGGGGGGGAAAGGGAAGTGGGAGGAGGGAGGGGGCCGCTTCGCGTTGCTTCTGAAGGCCCCCCCCCGCAGCGCTTTTGCCTTCCGACGATCGGATCCTGGGAAAATACACCGTATCGGGTTGCCGAGGACGGCGTGGGATCGTTCTCCGATAACCTGAGGGTATATTGGGGGGGGGGAGGGAAGAGTGGGGGGGGGAAAAGGCTATGGGGGGGGAGGAAGAAGAAGAAGAAGAAGGAGGGGGGGGGAAAGGAAAAAAAAAAAGAGACGTGGCTCTCAGCAGGCGTTCATCTTGGAGCAGGGGAGGTGGCGGTGGCTGAATGGTTTCTCTTTTGGTAGGTCTTTTAGGTGTATTTTTCTCTCAGCCAGGTTTTTCCTACGTAAATCGGGATCTGCATACAGCCGTAGTTCAGTGAAATCTCATTCACTAGTTTCTAGTCAGTAAACTAGTCAGAAATAGGTCTTCGTCTCCCCTTAAGTCTGGCAACAGGCAGCGAAATGCTGGTTTGATGTCTGATAAAGCCTAGAAACTAGTGAATGAGATTTCACTGAACTGAAACCTGGCTGAGAGAATATATATATATATATGTGTATGTGTGTGTGTGTATATGTATGTATATATATATATATATGTATATATATATATATGTATGTATGTATATATATATATATATGTATGTATATATTTGTTTTCTCAGGTTTTTGCGGGTGTTTGTATGTAGGTCTTTGGTTATTCCGGTCTTCTCCCACGTAAAATTGGAAGTGTCTTGGTGAGGTTTTGACAAAGTCTCATTCGTCATCTTCAGGCTGGTGTTCTCGGCTTCGTGCTTCCAGGAGCCAAGACACTTCCAATTTTACGTGGGAGAAGACCCGAATAACCAAAGACCTACATGTGTGTGTATATGTATGTATGTATGTATGTATGTATGTATGTATGTATGTATATGTATATATGTATATATATATAACAGGTTTTGGTTTATTCGGGTCTTTTCCTGTGTAAGATTGAGAGTATCTTGAGAGTCGCTTTCTTTGCACAAGCACGAAGCCGAAGACACCAGCCTGAAGATGACAAGTGGGACCTCGTCGAAACGTCAAAACGCCAAAATACTCTCAATCTTAAACGGGAAAAGACCCGAATACACCAAAACTTGCACATATATATCTATATAGATATATATTATCTATATAGATATATATTATCTATATAGATATATATTATCTATCTATCTATAATCATATATATATATATGATTATATATATAATGTATATAATATAATCTGGCTGCCAGAAGAAAAAAGCCCAGAATCGAGTGAATGTGACTACACTGAGCTAGGGCTGCAGAAAAATCTTGGTTACGTAGGAAAAACCTGGCTAAAAGAAAAACACACACATATATATATGTATGTATGTATGTATTTATTTTCTTTTCGTAGGCCTTTATATGTATTTCTCTTTAGCCAGGTTCTTCCTATGTAAAAATAAAAATCTTGATTTACGTAGGAAGAACCTGGCTAAAGAGAAATACAAATATATATATATGTATATATGTATGTATGTATAGTCCTCCAGAGGTGGTTATGGTGGCTGGGGAACAGGTCCCATCATCCTTGGATATGTATATAGAGTCATGCTGGGGTGGTTAGAGGCTTATGTGGGGGGTGGGGGGAGGGGGGCGATCAGAGGTTGCCCACCTTTGCCTATGGGTGGATGGGTGGGTGGGGTGGGGTGAGAAGGCCAAGCTGCCCACATTCAGGAGGAATGAGGCTTGGCTTGGTGGCACCCTGTAATTCTGAGAGAATTGGTGGCCTCTCAGATCTCCCGTTTTCAGAAGGCTCCTGTAGTTTTGTTTTGGGAGTGACTTGGATTGAGGGTTGGGGATAAATCTACAGAGATTTTCAAATCATCCAGGTCGTGATTGTCCCGAAGGGGCTTTTTCCAAAAGGCAAACTGGGCCTTCTTTCTCCCCCTCCTCCTCCTCCTCCTCCTCCTCCTTCATCATCCAGGTTATGATTGTCCCAAAGTGGCTTTTTCCAAAAAGCAACTGGGCCTTCTTTCTTCTCCTTCTCCTCCTCCTCCTCCTCCTCCTCCTCCTCCTCCTCCTCCTCCTCCTCCTCCTCCTCCTCCTCCTCCTCCTCCTCCTCCTCCTCCTTCATCATCTAGGTTATGATTGTCCCGAAGGGGCTTTTTCTAAAAGGCAACTGAGCTTTCATCATCTATTTATTATTATATATACTTTATAATATTGGACTTTCTTGATTTTTTCGGGCAGAAGACATCAAAGCATAGCCAGCCGAACAAATAGATTTAAAAATAATTTCTATCCTTGAGCTATCAGACTCTTAAACACAACCACAATCACTCCATGCACATATGGAAACATATGACTAGTTTTCTTTTTCTCCCCCCCCCGCCCCCCAATTACTTGCATAGGGATTATTCTTTATACTATTTATATTTTTTGTCATGGATTGCACCAGTGAGGCTAAAACCAATTTTGTTATATACATGATGTAGAAGGACAATAAAGGCTATACTATACTTATTCATTAAACTTGAAAGTCGGTCAACCGAACATTCAAAAATGCACCACAAATACCATTGACTGGTGCTAATGGTTGATACGGGTTGCTGCCGGCGTTTATTATTATTATTATTATTTATTTATTATTTATTTATTATTCGAATTTCTATACCGCCCCTCTCCTTTCGGACTCAGGGCGGTGAACAGCCAAAATAAAAACATTTATACATAAATACGATTAAAAATAGATTTAAAATAATTAAATTTGGCCCATAGTTTAAAATTATTCATACTTGGAAAAGTTTTGCTTCTCATCCAGGAAGAAGAAGCCAAAGAAGTTTCTCGGACAAGAAGCAAAATGTTTTCAAAAGAAAAAAAAAACAAGACAGTTCAGTTGCCTTTTGAGGAAAAAACCCCACCTTTGGGATAGTTTGGTGATATTCTTTCTTTTTGTCGGTAGTGAGAAAGGGTCATTCTTTAGGGGCCCTAGTGGCGTGTATTATAGGTAGGATGTTGTTATAGTGTTTCTGCTAATGAGATACCCCAAGTTGGAGAGGAGAAATTGTGGCTCTGAACTGAAAAGAGAAAATTTCATCCAAGCTTCTTGAATGAGAAGTAAGAAGTGAAACGAAACAAAAATCAAGAAAGTTCAGTTGCCTTTTGGGGAAAAAAAACATTTTTGGGATAGTCTGGTGATACGCTTTCTTTTTGTCAGTAGCGACAAAGGATCGTTCTTTAGGAGCCTTAGGGGTGTGTATTTTGGGTAGGATGTTGTTATAGTGTTTCTGCTGATGAGGTACCCCAAGTTGGAGAGATTGTGGCTCCGAACTGAAAAGAGAGAATGGGCTAATTCTGCTGCTTGGCTTACAGGACATTTTATTCTCAGTTTGGGGGAGATGGGTTGAATGAATCCCTTCTGAATTCTTTCATATTTTCTCTTGATAACAATAGTTAAACTACATGTGTCCAACCTTTTGGCTTTCCTGGGCCGTATTGAGTGAAGATGAATTGTCTTGGGCCCCATATAAAATATATAATATAGTTAATGTATACATATACACATAAAAGTGAAAATTAGGGCTGCATTATTACCTGGTCAGGGCCGCATGTGGGTCATGGGTGCCACGGGTTGGACACGCCTGATTTAGACCTTAGTTGTAGGCTGAATCCTAAAGTTCTTTAATGGCTTATTTTATCAATTCCTTGCGCTGGAAAAAATGTTGATTGAAAAAAATTGCAGTTTGCTTTTAATTAATAGAGTAGGCTGTAAGTCAAAGGATATGAAGACTTAATTGGAGGGACTGTCAGTTGAGCTGCATGGTTGGGAAGGGATTTGAACCCGATACCTTCTGGAAAGGGCAGTAATGAGTGCAATGTAAGGTTATAATCAACGGTTAGGTTGGGTGAAATGAGGTTCGCCAGCCCTAATCCTAGCTATGTTTCCTTACTAATAATTTTATTGATTTTTGGTTACTTATAAACGAATAGTTAATTGTTGTCTTACTTATTTATAAAGCTTAAGGGTACTTGTGCTATTTATCGATATCTGGATGTTTATTAAAACGGAGTTTCTTCCAAGGAGTAGGATTGTAGAAATACCTGTCTTTTTTTTTTCTTCAAATGAGTATTGTTAATAATCTGTTGTTTTTTTTCCTTGTTCTTCCTCCTAGGATTTTACACCATCTTTTAAATTGCTGCTTGTACAGTCATTTGCTGGAGGTCAGTTAGAGTTTTTCAAAGACCATGAAAGCAATGTGGGCCACAAATAATATTAACCTAAGCATACGTACGCTGGCGGCTAGACAGTTTTGTGGAGTTACTAGCTTTCCGCCATGAAGAAGGGAGACTGTATACTTAGTCAAATCTTGTTTACTAGGCCTTACACTGTTCATTAGGACTCAGTCTCCAGGATGAATAGAATTTGACCTTTAACTGTTTCTATTCAAGGCGTGGATGTGGAATGAAACTCTGGATATGCAAAATATTCTGTCATATTCTGGCATTGCAACATTATTATAGAAATGAGACAACGTTGAACCCGTTTTGGGTTTAGGACACTTTCCAAACTCCTAATTAAAACTCATAATGGGACAAGTTGCCTTACAGCATACATTTCAAACCTTTCCAAATGTGTGCTTTTTCTAATGTTTTTGATGCTGCTGTGGCATTATAAGCAGACCCGGGAACAAAACAAACACGGTTATGTATTCAGTCCTCAAGAAATACAGCACAGGTAGCCCTTGACTTACGCCAAAATTGAGCCCAAAATTTCTGTTGTTAAGTGAGTTTCGCTCCATTTTACAACTCAACCAATATGAGTTTTAAAGAAATTCTAGCAGACTTTTTTTTTTTTTTTTTTGGAGTGTGATTATTGCCACTAGTGTTTCTTTTCTAGGAAAGGGAAAGTCTCCATTGCTGATTTTTGGCAGAATTACAGAAGTTTGTCGTAATATTAATTCAAATTTCTGGAAGTAGTGAGCTATACTACTGGTATATCTACCGTGTTTTCCTGAAAATAAGACCCTGTCTTATATTTTTTTGAACCCTGAAATAAGCGCTTGGCCTTATTTTGGGGGAGGTCTTATTATTTTGGGGCACGTGGAGCAAGATGGGGCTCCTCTTGCCGTCTTACCTGATTTCTAGCTCTGTCTCCCTACCCCTAACCAGAGGAACTGGTGGGGACCGGCTGCACATGAGGTTAAATATTTTGGGGGAGGGCTTATTTTCAGGGGGTGGCTTATTTTAGCGCATGCGCTCAAAAGCGTGATTGGGCTTATTATCAGGGGATGTCTTATTTTCAGGGAAACGGTAGATTTTTATCTGGATAACATTGATAGTTACAAATCGATTTTTCTCTAGCGACAATTCAAAGTCATGTAAAATGATTTCTAATTCACATTATGTATGTTTTACATTACGCTGCACAGAAGAATGTGAAATGGTACTTTTTTAACCTTCAGTTTGATCCTATGCCCTATAGTGAATGGATGGCTTTCATCCCTAAGTTCCCTAAAAGACAGACTCATTTGGCAAGGAATCATTTGGGAAAACGGCTCTCTTAGGTTTCTTAGACATTTCTTCCTTTTTCTGGCAATGCTAAACTTGTGAGTTACAGTCTCTGTGAATGAAACTTACCAGTTTTCTTCCAAAAGTGCTTTTTCAAGGGGCAACTGGACTTCCTTTGTTTTTCTCTGAAGACGTTTCGCTTCTCATCCAAGAAGCTTCTTCAGCTCTGACTGGATGGTGGGGAAATCAGAGCCGACGAAGCTTCTTGGAGGAGAAGCGAAACATCTTCAAAGAAAAACAAAGGAAGTCCAGTTGCCTCTTGAAAAAACACTTTTGGGACAACTGTGACCTGGATGACTGAGAATCTCCATAGACATTTACCAGTTTTCTTTGTTTCTTACAGAAAAAATCTGTAGTTAACCATGGCGGAGCTGGAGAACCTTGAGGTGATGATAAAAACCTTGGACTCTCAGACAAGAACATTCACAGTAGAAGGAGAGGTAAGATCACCTAAATTTGGATAGCAGCAGGAAAGTGGATAGGACTGTTGTTTTTATGCCTGGGGTATCTCAACAATGTATTGGTGTTGCTTTGCAGAACTCACAGTTACCTGCTTTAAGGTAACAGATTATGAGTAGAAGATCCCTGGGCCTATTGATTGGTGTTCTGACCTACCATTGGCATCTTCAGTCTCAAAAGACTATGGTATCGTGCTCTGGAAAGAGGTCCTAAAACAGCATCTGGTGTGACTAAAAAGGCCAATTCGAGAGTGGCAATCCCTTCCACACTGAGGGCAGATACATTCTGTCCCCTGCCCAGCCCCCAGATTTCGCTGGTCCCGGGACTGCCTCTTTGCCTCAGCCTGCTGAACGAGTGTCTCTTCGAATTGGAGAAAACCATGCTGCGTCTTTAGCCTCCAAGCTGAACGATCAAGATTTACCAGTAGTTAATGTCCATTCCCAGGGCCTTTAGGTCCCTCTTGCAGATATCCTTATATCGCAGCTGTGGTCTCCCTCTGAGGCGCTTTCCCTGCACTAATCCTGCACAGAGTTTTGACCTAGACTTCCTGAGAAAGCATAAAACAAAATTTTAGACCCCCCAAAAATCTTTTTTTTTTTTTTTGAGACGGCTGGCCATTCACAGTCCGTAATGATTCCCAAACAGTCTGTGAAGATTCCGACAGATGTCTGCCACTGTCTTCCAAGGTAATGCTGATAAGCACCCACCTTTATCTCCCTTGAAAGGCTGCCAGAGACCTAATTGCCAATTAGTTTTGCAAGGCCAAATGGAGGAGAGAGGCGAAGGGACTTCTCAGAGCTTGAATTGACTATATGAACTAATTGCTGCCTGCAAAGGCTCCTTTTTTATGTCTTATGGGAGGGGCCAATCAACAACTTTGTTGTTAAGCAAGGCAGTTTGATTTTAACTTTTTATGTCTTAACTTAGCTGTAAGCGTAAGCTGCCCAGAGTTACCATATGGTAAGATGGGCGGCCAATAAATAAATATGTGTGTGTGTGTGTGTGTGTGTGTGTATATATTTGTGTGTCTGTGTGTATGTATGTACTGGTATGTGTATATGTATATGTTATATATGTATATGATATATATGTATTCAATATATGTATACAGTATGTATGTATGTGTAATATATATATCTGTGTGTGTGTGTATATATATATATATATATACACATATACACACACACACACACACACACACACACACACACACACACAGATAGATAAGATATGTGCTGATCAGTAAATTTAATAAACAACCAACCAAACAAATATTTTGCTGACAACTAGCAGATCTGGTCTTGGAAAGATTTCATCTGAGCTTGCTTTGTCCCATTCAAATCCTGACAATCTTCAAGACATCTGCAACATTTCATTGACCCCAAAGCTGGATTAGTTTCTGACCCTTTGCATTTCCCCTCCCCGCCCCTTTTCCTTCCTTCCTTCCTTCTCTTTGCGTATATGGTCACTCGCGTTTGAGACCGCAGTGCGCTGTCCCTCTGCAGAACGGAGGCACTTCCTTCATTGTCCAGGCTTTCCTAGGCAGGTGCCATAGAGGGGCCAGATTCTGACGAAGGAAGAGTGGGAAGAGAGTTTCCTCCTGGTGGTTGTTCTTTTTCTTTTCAGTTTTCCTTTTGCTCCGTAGATCACCGTGAAAGAGTTCAAGGAGCACATAGCGGGCTCAGTCAACATTCCCTCCGAAAAACAGCGCCTCATCTATCAAGGGAGAGTCCTACAAGATGACAAGAAGTTGAAAGAATACAGTGAGTTTGGAACCAAGAGAAGGTTGGGGGGGTGGGTGGGGAGGGGTTTGAAGTGAACAAGGGGAGAGTTTGGGAGACGGGGTGGGGGTGGGGTGGGTTTCTGACCCAGATTCACCCTGGGAAAAGCCCCCCGAAATGTTAGCGTTCTCCTTCCATAAAGGCTGCCCAGAATAAAATTCATATTTTACATGAAGTGCTCGCTCCGGAGTTATTTTGGCATAGATTCATAACCGCTGGGTTACGGTGGAGTGTAAAATTGTTGTTGGAATAAAAGTTTGAAATTGGTCTTGAGACATTCAGGTTGGGAAATAAAGCGGCTGCCTCTTTCTTGACCAATTGTTTTCCTGCTTACATGTGTACATGTTTGGAAATGTACGTACACCTTGTCCATCTTATATGTACATATATATTGCAATATAATAATAGTAATATATGTATTATAATATATATTATATTGCATATGCATGTACAGGTAGTCCTCGACTTAACGACCACAATTGAGCCCAAAATTTAAGTGAGACGTTTGTTAAGTGAGTCCCTCCTCCATTTTTACAGCCTTTCTTGCCATAATTGTTAAGCGAATCCCTGCAGTTGTTAAATTAGTAACACAGCTGTTAAGCCACTCTGGCTACCCCATTGATTTTGCTTGTCAAAAGATTGTGAAAGGGGGTCCTATAACCCGCCGGACACTGCAACTTGTCATAAATACATGCCAGTTGCCAAGCGTCTGAATTTTGATCACATGACCATGGGGATGCTGCAGCGGTCGTAAGTGTGAAAAACGGCCATAAGTCACTTTCAGTGCTGTCATAATTTTGAACGGTCATTAAACGAATTGTAAGTCGAGCATTAATTACCTGTATTACGTATAACTTGGGCCCTAATTAAGGAGGAATATGTTTTGAGCAAGGGGAGTGAGTTAGTGGGCCTTGGTAGTACAGGGGTTTAAGGCACCCTGTTATTAAGCTGGTTATTAAGACCAGCTGCCTGCAATTACTGCAGGGTTCGAATCTCGCCAAGGCTCAAGGTTGACTCAGCCTTCCATCCTTTCTAAGGTAGGTGAAATGAGGACCCAGATTGTGGGGGCAATAAGCTGACTTTGTATAAATATACAAAAGGATGAAGGCTATTGCTGAGCACATTGTAAGCCGCCCTGAGTCTTCGGAGAAGGGCGGCATATAAATCAAATTAAAAAAAAAAAATCTATAGTTTCTCCCAGCTTCATTAAATTTCCTGAGGATGCAGTTTAGAATGTCAGGGTTCCAAGTAACACCCCCAAGGAAAGAAAACTCTGAGTTTCCTCAAAGCTCCATTTTATTCGACCCATTGACACATCTGGGAAAACCCGAATCTGAAAGCTTCCAGGTTTTCCCCACCCAAAGGAAAGGCCAAGTCCCTGCCCAACACCCACATGTCCATCACGTGGTGCAATCAAAGCACCGTCCCAACTGGAGATGCCTCCCAGTTCCAGTCCTTCAGGTGCAGGGCAAGTTGTCCTTGACTTTCTGAGAAAGGAATGTTGTTATGACTACATATCACCCTGGCTCTATAAAATCCCCCCTCCCAGTTTCCCACAGTAGTAAATGTGGGAGGCCTGAAGATCCAATGAAAAAGATGGCCTGACAGGCCCCGCCCCACCATCAGAAAAGCGTGTCCTGAAATGAGAGTAGCATAGTGTGGTTAATTCAGCATACCTCTCCTTCCCCCAGGGGGGACATAGACTGTCCTATATACAGTATATTTGCAAGACATGGGTGAATTCTACAGTTTAAGGACGATTTACGGAACAATCCAGGTTTATTTATTCAGATGTTCACATCCAGGTAAAAGAGGCATAGAATTGCAGCAGAAGCATCAGCATTTTGGAAGTTGGGGAAGTACAGATCAAACCCCATATGTGGATGTCCAGGTTTTTAAAAAGTTTTTTAATTATTTTAATTTATTTTATTTTAATTTAATTTAATTTAATTTTTAATATTTTATAATTTTATATTTTTTATTTATTTTTTATTTATTTTTTATATTTTATATTTTTATTCTATTTTATTTATTTTATTTTATTTTAATTTAATTTTTATTTTATTTTATTCTATTTTATTATTTTATTTTATTTTATTTATTTATTTTTATTTTATTCTATTTTATTATTTTATTTTATTTCAATTTTATTTTAATTTAATTTTATTCTATTTTATTATTTTATTTTATTTTATTATTTTTACACACGCATACTTTTAATTGAAAACAAAGTAGTACTGTATTTTTTGCTCCATAAGATGCACCCGACCATAAGATGCGCTCCCCTTTTCGGCCTCCGCGTGCCCCACGTTTTACCTCCGCGCATTCCATTTTCAGCTTCTGCGCACCCTGTTTCCTTCACGGAGGCAAAAAACCAGGTGCGAGGAGGCTGAAAACAGAAGACGGGTGGGGGCCGGTGGGTGGGTAGGGTCTCGGCAATATTCACCCCATAAGACACACAGATATTTCCATCGACTTTTGGGAGACAAAAAAGTGCGTCTTATGGAGCCAAAAATACGATAGCTGAAAAATGGGCAAAGTGATTAAGTCAGGCTTGAGGCCCATTTATGGGAAAGAACCAGTATTGGTCATGCTTGTCAACGATCTGTGGCAATAGCATGTAGACTTACATACTGCTTTACAGTGCTTTACAGCCCTCTCTAAGCAATTTACAGAATCAGCCTATGCCCCCCCACCCGCAACAATCTGGGTCCTCATTTTACCCCCCTCGGCAGGATGGAAGGCTGAGTCAACCTTGAACCTGGTGAGATTCGAACGGCTAGCAGCCGGCAGCAGAAGTAGCCTGCAGTACTGCACTCTGACTGTTCTGCCACCCCAGTTCTGGCAAGAACAGAATGTGGGTAGCAACATTGGAATAACAGCAAAGTCAATGGGGACCTTGGAGGTCTTCTAGTCCAACCCCCCCCCTGCTCAGGCAAGAACCCTTATACCAGAAGTCGGCAACCTTAAACACTCGAAGAGCCAAAAAGGTCCTAACCGGAAGCCCTCTGTTCAATTCTCGAGCCAACCAGAAGTCCGGTTCCCCACCATAGAGTCTTCTAGCGCGGCATCCTTTTTCCTCTACCTGTCCTAATTGAAAACCCTATCAATTGTGGAGCCGACTGGAAAACCTGGCTCCTTTCCATAGAGTCCCTTCCTGGTGCGCTGTGCTTTTCCTCCCCATAACCGGAAGCTCCTCTCAAAATTGTGGTGGCGACAGGGAGCCGCAGCAGAGGGGATGAAAGAGCCACATGCGGCTCCAGAGCTGTGGATTGCTGACCCCAGAGCCCTATACCATTTCAGACAAACGGCTTCTCTTCTTAAAAACTTTCAGTTCTTAGATTCAAGACTTCAAGGGCAGCCAGACATGGAATGAGAACTCTATAAGGAAATCTTGACTACGTATCTTAGTTGTTGTTGTTGTTGTTGTTTTGCAGATGTTGGAGGCAAAGTCATCCACTTGGTGGAACGCGCCCCTCCCCAGACCCAGTCGCCCTCGGGAGGGCCTTCAGGAGCAGGCTTGTCCACCGCCCCTCACAACAACACGGGACCCCGGGGGTCAGGTTCCACTGTCCATGACCGCAACGCCAACAGTTACGTTATGGTGGGAACCTTCAACTTACCAGTAAGCATTATGGACCCACAGCCACCCACACAAGTGAGTTTTAGCCAGAGAGTTGCAGGGCAAGGGGAAGTATTCGGGCTCCCCCTAATGCTTTTGCCCCCCTTCCCGTTAATAAAACAAGAAGGGAACTTGCTTGTACGCTGCTACATAGTAGGGGGGAGCTGGCGGTGGGGTGCTTTAAGCCAGGGGTCTCCAACCGTGGCGACTTTAAGACTTGTGGACTTCAACTCCCAGAGTTCCTCAGCCAGCTTTGCTGGCTGAGGAACTCTGGGAGTTGAAGTCCACAAGTCTTAAAGTTGCCAAGGTTGGAGACCCCTGGCTTAAAGCGGCTTTGGGTTCCTCCCTTCTGCTTTTGCACAGAGTGGGGTCAGTGTTAGCCGTTCCTGAAACTGTCATTTCTGACTTGGAGGGGTGTGTTGTGAACAACGTCTGGCTTGTCCTTCTGTTCTGCCTGTGTTTGCGATGACTGTGTGTGGTACGGAGAGAGAGGAAGAGGGTTTGACACGCACACAGGCACAGGGCTGTTTTTTCCCGTTGCTTGAGTTGCTCTAAAAGGAATAATTTTTAAATTTTATAGACTTGGGGTTTTAAATTGGGAGGCCGATTGATTTCATCTCTTTTAATGATCTTAACTTTTGTATTGTATGTATTTTAATTTTGGCTGTTCACCACCCTGAGTCTCTTTTGGGAGAAGGGCGGTATACAAATTAAATAAAATAAATAAATAAATAAATAAATAAAATAACAGGTAGTCCTTGGCTTATGACCGTGATGGACCCCTAACGTTTCTGTTGCTCAGCGAGACATCCGTTAAGTGGGTTTTGTCCCATTTTACGACATTCCTGGCCACAGTTGCTAAGTCAATCCCTTTGGTTGTAGTTACCTCAGTGGGTAAGTCAATCTGGCTTCCTCATTGAACTTTGCTTGTTGGAAGGTTTGCCAAAGGTGGGGTGGTGGTGGTGGGGGGAGAGATCGCATGACCCCGGGATGCTGCCGCCGTCCTAAATGTGAAGTCAGTCGCCAAACGTCCGAATTTTGATCATGCGATCGTTTGGGCGGAGAAATTTTTGTCAGTTGAATTTTGAACGTTTGCCCCATTTGACGACTTCTCGTCTCGTTTGTTTCACTGAAACGCTGCAGTTGGTAAATTAGCCACACGGTTGTTAAGTGAATCCGGGTTTGGCTTTTTTTTTTTGCTTTAATTTATATGCCGCCCTTCTCCGGAGACATAGGGCAGCTTACAATGCGTTAAGTAATAGCCTTCATACTTTTGTATATTTATACAAAGTCAGCTTATTGCCCCCACAATCTGAGTCCTCATTTTACCTACCTTTGAAAGGATGGAAGGCTGAGTCAACCTTGAGCCTGATGAGATTTGAACTTGCAGGCATTGCTGGTCATAAGGTCGCAAAAGGGGAATCGCGTGACCTCGGGACCCTGCCACCGTCATAAATTTGAGTTCAGTTGTCAAACATCTGAATGTAAATCACCTGACAGTTGGGGATGCTGCAAGTGTGAAAAACGATCCTAAGTCATTTTTCCCCCCAGTGCTGTTGTAACTTCGAAACGGTCACTAAATGAACTGTTGTAAACCGAGGACTACTTGTATTCAGCCAGATTAAGAAATGACAATTCCCTGGGTTGGGGTTGAGGTCTACCTACTGGGGTTGGTCAGGAGCAACCTTCTCTCTCTTTCCCTCTCATATCTTTCTCTGTATTTCTGACTTGACGATTGTCCAGATAGGACAGGGGTCTCCAAACTTGGCAGCTTTAAGACTTGTGGACTTCAACTCCCAGAATTCTCCAGCCAGCTATGCTGGCTGGAGAATTCTGGGAGTTGAAGTCCACAAGTCTTAAAGCTGCCAAGTTTGAAGGCCTCTGAGGTAACCTGTATCCATCTTTAAACAAGGCTTGGGGATATATTTGAGAACAGGTATTGCGAGAGCGTTTTCTGAAATGACACAGCCTTGTGAATACGTTTCGAATAATAAAAACATTTAGGGATGTTTAGCGTATGAGCTACATACCCGAGCATCTCCATTTCTGAGTCGTGTCCATTTGGAATTCGGCCCCTCTGAAGTCAGCGCAATTTCCCTCCCAAAAAGATTTCAGCCCCTAAGAATTCTGCGCCCATCTTTTCGGAAACGCGTTTGCTAATGATTCGTGGAATAAAAAATGAAAACTCGAAACAAAAAACGGCTAAAGAATTCTAGAAGGCCTCTTTGGAAGTCATTATTTGGTCCTTCCTATCATTATTGCTTCTTCTTCTTCTTCTTTTTTTACTCCTGCATCTATGGGATTTTTGGGAAGTTTTGAGAAGTACTGGTGATTCCCCGGCCATGAATTCACAGGAGCATAAACAAATTCCCAAGAGCGCACACTCATGTCTGAACGGTGTATAATTGTGTTTTGTGACAGAGAGAGAGAGAGAGAGTCACGGGAAATAAACCCTGGTATTTCGGTATTATTTCAAGAAAATATCTTTTCAAGTGATGTGTAATTTGAAGAATCTACCACGCTGGGTGGGGAGCAGCCTTGGATGATGTTGCAATTTGATCTACTGGGTGTTTTTTTTTTTTTACCTTCTTTTCTGCACTGTTTTGTTCTTTTCTCCTGCACACACCTACCTCCTTTTTTTTTTTTTTTGGGTCCTTTTAATTTTTTTTCTCTCTGTCTATTTCTCACTCCCTGCTTTCCAAAGAACGATGGATCGTCTGTGGACGTTCATATAAATATGGACCAGGCTCCTATTCAGGTACAAGTGGGGTTGGGAAGGACAGAATTTAATGTTAAAAATGGATGGGTTTATTTTAATATGTGGGCGTAACTGAGACTCTGGACTGTAGCATGTTATAAATGTCAGGGTTCCAAGTAACAATCCCCCAATGAAATCAAACTCCCAAGGCTTGAAGTTCCTCAAAGCTAACTTTTATTAGAGATGTCAGATTGGCACATCTGGGAAAACCTGAATCTGAGAGCTTCCGGGTTTTTCACACCCAAAAGAAAATTCAAGACCTCTCCCACACGTCCACCACACATCTAATCAGGTACTGCCCGGAATAGAAGATACCTCCTCATTCTTCTCCACACACAGTTGCAGGGCCCCATGGCCTTGACTTTCTGTAAAGTATTTTATTGTGACTACATATCTTCTTCCCTCTATGCAATCCCCCCTCCCAATTTCTGGGAACTGGGTATGTCTAGTTTGAAGATAAGGAGGACTAGGGGTGACATGATAGCAGTCTTCCAATATCTCGGAGGCTGCCAGAAAGAAGAGGGAGTCGAGCTATTCTCCAAAGAACCTGAATTTAACCAATCCAACGTTCTATCCAGAGGCAATTTTTGATCAGTGACTACTGATCAAATTTTATGAAGAAGATAATTCTTCCCAACCTTAGTTTCATGTCTTTAGCCACCATTCTGAAGCATTGTACTCTCCGGGTGCCAGATTCAGGGTCTTTCGTTGGAGGTCTTCTACAGTAGTGGCCAAAATTGTGGAAACCTCCTGAGGAAAGTGTATTTTTGAGGTTTGATGGCTAATAACACCACTCTTTTTTTTTTTTTGAATTTCAAGATAGTCATATTCCACTGCTGGAATGGCCTGGGAATAGCCCAGACCTTAATTTAACCCAATTGAAAATCTATGGAGCCGACTAAAGAAACTTGTTAGTCAGAAGCGACCCAGCAATAAAACCCAGTTAACAGAAGCAATCCTTCAATCTTGGTTCCACATTAGAACAGCTGCAGAACAAAAAGACTTGGTTCACTCCATGGGAAGACGTTGTAAGGCCGTCATTCATGCTTAAAGGTTCCCACACTAAGTATTAACTGACCTTGTGATAATTTTGTATATCTCATTTTTTCTGTGGTGATAATTTTTGTATATCTCATTTTTTCTGTGGTGATAATTTTTGTATATCTCATTTTTTCTGTGGTGATAATTTTTGTATATCTCATTTTTTTCTACGCGTTTCACTTTTCTTCTTTCTACTGTAGCTGCTATTCTAACAGCAAATCCTTCATAAAAGTTAATGTGTTACATGTTTGATTAAATAATCTTTCCATTGATATATAATTTTGTGGTACTACTACTACTACTACAAAAAAAAAAGTGGTGTTATTAGCTAGGTTTTAAATTGGGAGGCCGATTGATTTAATCTCTTTTAATTATCTTAACTTTTGAATTGCATGTATTTTAATTTTGGCTGTTCACCACCCTGAGTTCCTTTTGGAGAAGGGCGGTATACAAATTAAATAAATAAATAATAAATTTTAGAAAATACACTTTTCCCAAAAGATTTCCACAATTTTGGCCACTACTGTATGTTCCTTAGAAAGAACAGCAGAGAAACCGAAGGGCGGGTTTTTTGTTTTTTTTGTTTTCATTTTTAAAAGAAAGGAATTGAGGGCTTTTTATACCAGTCTTCTCCAGACTGGTGCCCTCCTGATGCAGCTTCTGCGAACTCCATCCAGACACGATGCCGACTGGATGTGATAGTGAGCTGTTGTCCAGCCCATCTGAAGTGCTCTTACTTGGAGTAGATATCTCATACAGTTGATGTACTACAGAGCCAGGCAGATATCAGCAAAATCCCAGAAGGGTCCTATGACTTAATCTCAGTGTCAGAAATAAGAGAAAAGGAACCCAAAGTCAGGAAGAGTCCCAATGTGGTAAAATATTGCAATTCTTCAGGGATAGAAAAGAAGTATTGTTCTCTGCATCCTAAAGAACTTCCAGGAGGAATTTCACTGGACCTTACAAGCCCTGAGGTCTCCTTCCTTAAATGATCTTAGCTCCCCCGTCTGCCTCTTCCGTTAGACATGGAGGTTGCTTTAGTAACACATTGGGGTTCTTCCTGCCCAAGGCCTTAGCAAGAGCTATCATGGTTACAGGAAACGAACCTTGGCTTGAAGGGATCAAGTAAGTAGAAAAGCAATGCGGTCAGAACTAAAGAGGAGGCGGGGTGACCACAGGTTTGGAAAGTGGGCGCGGGGTGAGTGGATTCAACTCTGGGAGGACCGAAGGGCCCGAACCTGGCCTTAAGGAAATCAAGAAGTGAGAAGAAGAGTCGGTTTTACCCAAGGAGGGATCTACAGGGAAGGAGGAATTCTGATTCAGGGGAAAGAGGTCCTTTCGGGCCTTCTGATAACGGCCGTTTCTTTCTTCCACGTAGAGTGAACCTCGTGTCCGTCTCGTTATGGCCCAGCACATATTACGGGACATTCAAGGTATCCTGAACCGACTAGAGGTGAGGGAATTTCTAATCCTGGGGAACACGAAGCAGGAATGTAGATTCGCTGCCCCGGAGACTCCCTTCTAGAGGGCCTGGAAGATCACCTGTTCCTTTTCTTCAGGGTAACACCAGTGACCATGCTGCTGTGGGATCCGAGGATACGCCGTCTGCTAGCCCGACCGAAAGGGAGCCGATGACAGGCACCGAATCGGAGCCTCCCCAGGAGCCCACGCCAGCCGAGGAAACGCCGCCCTCTGGGAGCGAGCCGCCCCCTGGGGCTGAAGCAGCTGCCCCCAAGTAAGAAAGCTGACCACCAAAGAGATAGCAAGAGTTGCCCTCCCCCTTTCAAACCAGCCAGGTGCCGACAGATCAGGGCGGGTGGGGAACTGTGGATGGGAACCATAGAGGTGGGCTGGGCCAAGGTGGTAGAGGGGCAGCCTCGAGGAGCTGGAGGGATACTGGCTGTTTCTCAGAGGAGGCAGGGGAACAGTCCCGGAGCAAGATGGCAAGGGTCCTCTGTTTCTGTAGCCACCCGTCACCTGGAGAGTATGTGGAGGTTCTGGGCGAGCTTCGTGGGTTGGAAAGCAGACTCCAGCCCTTCCTGCAGAGATACGAGGAGGTCCTGGGAACTGCTGGCACTGCCGACTACAACAACAACGTAAGAGATGTCCGGTTCTAAAAAAAAAAAGAAAGTTGACCTCTGACCTGGGAAGCTACCTTTTCACCCCTTATTTCTGCATTTACTGATTATATGAAGTTGGGTCAGTGTCTTTATTTACATCGGAACCATTTGGTTTATCATTATTCTTTCGATGTATGCTCTGGCCTTCAGCCCTTTGGTTGAAGATGTGGCTTCCAGAGGCCTCGTTACTGTTCTGACCTAGGCTCCCTGAGGAAGCTTAAATCACACGCTTAGTCCCAAAAAACCCTCTTTTATTTAAATGGCTGTAAATTCACAGCCCGTAATAATTCCCAAACATTCTGTGAAGAGTCCGACCAAGGTAATACTGATAAGCACCCACCTTTATCTCCCTTGAAACGCTGCCAGAGACCTAATTGCCAATTAGTTTTGCAAGGACAAACGAAGCACAGAGTCAAACAGAGCTTCTCAGAGTTTGAACGGACCAGAATGAACAAATTGCTTCCTGCAAAGGCTCAAGTCCGTTTGCTCCTCTCTTATGCCTTATGGGAGGGGCCAATCATCTCCAAGCCTTACTCCCGAGTTGTCCCTTTTGTCTTAACTGTTTTTGCCTCCTGGCAGCTGTGCACATGCACGCATTGGGAACAGGCTCCCCCTGTTCTGCCTCGCTGATGTCACATTCCGGAGTCAGCACATAATCACCAGATGGCTCTGGCCCCCTCTCTGCCTCCGGCGCAGAGCCCTCATTCAAGCCTTCCCCAGACTCCAGGACTGGCCCATGTTCCTCCCCAACCTCCTCACTGTCTGAATCTGCTGCTGGCCGCTGGCAGACCACAACACTTTCTGGGCTCGGTTCCCCCATCCCGTTTGTGTCTGAGCCACCGTTTAAAGTGCTTCCGGTTTGAAATGATTAGCCAGTGACATCACCGTCGCCCGGGGGACACCCATGGGGTGGGGGGGGAGGGTTTCTTTTCATATCCCATCAAGGAGCTGGAGCATGTGACAGGAGCTCACCCTGCCACTCGGCACCACTTGGGTCTCGAACGTGGGCTTGCTAGCCTCTAACCCAGTGTCCTAACCACCTGAGCCCCACGCTCCTTTTCTGACCTCAGGTGTTCTTTGATCTGACCCAACAATCCTCTGAGGTGATTTTTTTTTTTTTTAGGCTTGATAAGGAAACCCCCCCGCCCCCCAACTTCGTTTCATTCGAATTCCCTGCTTTTCTTTTGCCAGACGGAAGGCCGCGAAGAAGACCAACGCATAATCAACCTGGTGGGGGAGTCGCTGCGCCTTCTGGGGAACACCTTTGTAGCCCTCTCGGACTTGCGCTGCAATCTCTCCTGCAGCGCCCCCCGCCATCTCCACGTGGTGCGACCGATGTCCCATTACACAGCTCCCATGGTCCTGCAGCAAGCTGCCATCCCCATCCAGGTGAGGCCTCGGCCTGGAAAAAGCCAGGTTGGGGGGGGGTGCCTTTCCTCAAACCCGGGAACGGCTTGGGCCACGGCGGTTCTGGTTTCCCCTTGGCTGGGTGACGAGGGCTCCGCAAAAAGAGAATCCAGAAGACCCTCCCGTTTCTTCCTCCGGGTTCTTGCTTCAGATTAACGTTGGCACCACCGTCACCATGACGGGCAACGGTGGCCGCCCCGTCCAGACCAACTTGGAAGGCTCTGCTGTTGCTGCTGCTGCTGCTGCTGCTGCTGCTGGTGCTCAGGCCGCTCCCACATCCCAGCCTCGCACTTCCAGCCCCGTGGAGTCAACTCAGCCGTCCGATGGCTCGCCTCCTTCCCTCTCCCCGGGGGTCACCGCTATGCCGCCGCAGGCCTCTCAACCAGGGCACCCCCGTGTCATCCGCATTTCACATCAGACGGTCGAGCCTGTGGTTATGATGCACATGAATATACAGGGTGAGTTTGGGAGGCCTGATAAGAGATCAGGGCTGTTTTTGAAGGTCATGCTCAATGGAAGGCAATATTTGCAGCTCAGGGTTGAACTCTGGGGTCTTTGGGTTTCTCTGAGCTTGGTTGTTTTCTTGCAGACTTCTTGGGTTTTTCTTGGGTTTCAGCACCCAACTAGGTAACGTCATCAGTGCCAGAAGGGAATGGTGTTTGGTTTCTGTTTATATAGAGCGGTTTGCCCTGATCAAGTGTTCATGTGTTGTTTTCTTCTTGGCCATGCCTTGTATTCTTTGAACTACCAAGTCCCTTGAAGATGGTCCATTGGCCGAATTCTGACTACTTGAATGCGGGTGGTTGGGAGGATAGAGTGGGGATAGAACACTGGAATCCCCAGAAGTAAAAAGGGGACCCAAGTATAAATAATTTTTCATTCCGTATTTAAAGCGATCAGATTGCTCAAGAGCAGTGGGTCTCAACCTTCCTAATGCTGCGACCCTTTAATACAGTTCCTCATGTTGTGGTGACCCCCAACCATACAATTATTCCTAAAACCATTGAAAATATGTGTTTTCGGATGGTCTTAGGCGACCCCTGTGAAAGGGTCGTTCGACCCCCAAAGGGGTCCCGACCCACAGGTTGAGAACCACTGCTCAAGAGTCTTCATTAAACAGTTCAGTTAAAATGTTATGCCAAGTGTTATTTTAGTATTTTTTTTTTCCCACAGGGCCCCGTCCCAAATTTCAGTCGGCCAAAAAAACATGGAACAAAATTTATACAGGTAGTCCTCGACTTATAACTGTTCATTTAGTGACCATTCAAAGTTACAACTGAAAAAAAGTGACGGATGACTGTTTTTCACAGTTACGACCGTCCCCATTGTCACGTGATCAAAACTCAGATGCTTGGCAACTGACTCATACTTATGACGGTTGTTGTGTCCCGAGGTCACGCGAATCCCCTTTTGCGACCTCCTGACAAACAAAAATCAATGGGAGGAAGCCCAATTCATTGAACAACCATGGTTATGAATGTATCAACTGCAGGGATTCACTTAACAACTATGGTAAGGAAGGTGTTAAAATGAGGCAAAACTCACTTAACCAACATCTCACTTAACAGCAGAAATTTAGGGGCTCAATTGTGGTCGTAAGTCGAGGACTACCTGTATTGTTACAGGATGCGGCGAGCGGAAGGAGAGGGGACTGGAATAAGGCTCTCTGCCCCCTCGCTTCTCAGCATCTTAAAAAAAGATCAGCTTGTCGGATTTCGGTTAAAGCCATGTTACTTGGGGGTCAAATGTTACATGAAGTGAAACCCAGATCATCCAGAGAAAGAGAAATCGGAGGAGAGAAACCAATCTACAAAGTGGGGCGGCCTCTCATTTTTGAGGTCCACTTCCTTTTCTCCCTCTCTAGACTCCAGCTCCCAGTTGGGCAGTGGCAGTTCCGGCGGAGTGCCGTCGATGGGACCAGCTGGTTCAACGGGACACTCCCAAGGGATGGGTAAGGAAAATGGCTCCTTCCGATCCGGGGATGGCCAACCCGCTCCGGCTGTGGTGTTTGGTTTGCCCGTTTCCGGCCCTGTTGATTTCGCCTCATGCTCTGTTGTTGCTTCTCTCCAGGTAGCGGTCCCCACATGCCCCTACCCAGCCTCCCACCGGAGTTCATGCAGGCCGTTGCCCACCAGATAACGCAACAAGCCATGGCAGCGGCAGCCTCAGCAGCCACAGGTAAGCAGCCGAGGAGGAGCAGGGAAGCACATAGGTAGGTTTCAAATAATTTAAGAACCGGTTCGCCCAGGGTCAGGTTGGCTATTGTGGGAGGCGTGGCCCTTCCCTGTTCTCCAGCTCCACCGCACATGCGGGAAGAGCCTCCTGCGATGGCCAACCTGACCCTGGGCGAATCGGTTCTTAAATTACCCCCTTCCCCCAAATCAAAGTGGATCCTGGGCGCTGTGTTGCAATGGAGAAACGGGCAACATAGCAGCGGCACGAGGAAAGGAGGAGCAGGGAGAAGAAAGAGGGAAAGCGGCATCCTCCTTCCCTCACACCAGCCGCTCCGTTGCCCGTTTCTCCATTGCAGCACAGCACCCAGGATCCACTTCGATAGTGAGATGTGTGTGTTAATTTAACAATCGGTTCGTGTAAACCGGTTCGAACCGGCTGAATCCCTCCACTGGGTAGGTACCAGAGTTCATTGAGTTGACAGTTCAAAATTACAACGGCGTTGGAAAAAAGTGACTTATGACCGTTATGGCCACTTCCGATCATTGCAGCCTTCCTGTGGTCATGTGATCCAAATTCAGACACTTGGCAACTGACTCCTATTTATGACGGTTGCAATGTCCTGGGGTCTTGTGAATCCCCTTTTGCGACCTTCTGACAAGCAAAGTCAATGGGGAAGCCAGGCTCACGTCACAACCGTGGGACTAACTTATCAACTGCAGCGATTCACTTAACAGCTGTGGCAAGAAAGGCCGTACCATGGGGCAAAACTCATTTAGTAACTGTCTCGCTTAGCAACCAAATTTTTGGACTTGATTGTGGTTGTAAGTCAAGGACTTGACTTGTAGCAAGGGGTGTTCTCCCTGAAACTGGTCGCCAAAAGCTAAGCCTCCTCCTAGGGGTGCCAAGATCCTGATCATAATATAGCTAGTCCTCCACTTACGACCACAATTGAGCTGCAGATTTCTGTTGTTAAGCGAGACATTTGTTAAGTGAGTTTTTGCCTTATTTTACAATCTTTGTTGCTTCAGTTGCTAAGTGACTCCCTGCAGTTGATAAGTTCCTAGTCCGGTTGTTAAGTGAATCTGGCTCCCCCATTCATTTTTTGCTTGTCAGTCTCAAAAGGGGATCTCATGACGGCCATAAGTATGAACCAGTTGCCAAGGTGCTGAATTTTGATTGCATAATCACGGGAAATGCCGCAAAGGTCGTAACTATAAAACGGTCGTAAGTCCCTTCTCCCGGTGCTGTTGTAACTTTGAATGGTCACTAAACGAACCATCGTACGTCAAGGACTACCCACGTTCTCTCTCTTTTTTTTGTGTGTGTATTCTAGGCCAGCAGGTCCCCAGTTTCCCATCGGCTCCGACACGCGTAGTGATTGCCAGGCCTTCTGCTCCTTCTGTGCGGCCCACCCACGCGGGGCCTCCCCAGGCCGTAGGACAAGGGGTGAGGACCCGAGGGGTGGGAGATTGGGGAGGGGGGGCGCGATGGCGTTTTATCTGCGGTGCTTTCCGCCTCTTGGAAAAAAAAACACCCTTCTTTCCACGCAGGGCCCAGGCATGGGTGGCAATGCTTCCTTAGCTCAGATGATCAGCGGATTGGTGGGACAGCTCCTCATGCAGCCTGTGATAGTGGGTAAGTGACAACAGACAGGCAGCCCAGAGTGGGGGCTGAGGATCTTGAGATGCAGGAGTGGGTTTACAGATAGTCCTCGACTTACAACATCTCGACTAGTGGTTTTAAGTCGAGGACTACCTGTTGTAAAAAAGGTTGTAAAAAAATGCTTTCAAAAGCCTCTGACGATCTCAGCTGAGTTGCCTGATCGGCAGAGGCTTTTTTTCTTTTAAATGCCTCTGACGATCAGGCAACTCAGCTTGGATCGTCAGAGGCTTTTAAAAGTATTTTTTCTACAACCACTTCAGAGGTTGTAGAAAAAATGCTTTTAAATTTTTTTAAAAAAGCCTCTGATGACTGTGCGGCTCAGCTGGGCATGTGGGGGTGGGGCAGGGATTTTTGCTACCGGTTCTTTGAACCACCCGCCTCCATCGCTACTGGATCGGGCGATCCGGTCCGAACCGGGAGCATTTCACCCCTGGCCTCCCCATTGATTTTGCTTGTCAGAAGGTCTCAAAAGCTGATTGTATGACCTCGGAATATGGCAACTGTCATAAATATGAATCAGTTGCCAAGCGTCTGAATTTTGATCACACGGTCATGGGGATACTGCAATGGTCATAAGTGTGGCAAACGGTCATCAGTCCCTTTTTTCAGTGTCGTAACTTTGAACGTTCACTGAGTGAACCATCGTAAGTCGAGGGCTACCTGCGTCAGAGTTGAAAATGGGCGGATTTTCTTGACCTAGAAATTTACTCCGAATGGAGGACATTGAGGGTTGTGGGGAAAAGAACAGAAAGTTGTAGGGTCCATGTCTGACCTAGGGATTGATTGTCCTTCTTGGGAAGGGAAGGGAATTGACAACAACGTCACCTAGGAGCCGGGGTGGCCCAGTGGTTAGAATGCAGTATTGCAGCTAACTCTGCCTGCTGCCAGCAGTTCGATCCTGACCGGCTCATGGCTGACTCAGCCTTCCATCCTTCCGAGGTCGGTAAAATGAGGACCCAGATTGTTTGGGGGAAATAGGCTGACTCTGTAAACGGCTTAGAGAGGGCTGTAAACCCTGGTAAAGCGGCATATAAGTCTTATGTGCCATTGTTGAGCGCTATTGCTAGAGTTAAACGAGGGATCTTGGAAAGTTTGATAGCAGACCGGGCCTCACCTGCCATCACCTCCTCTTGCTTGATCCAGCGGCCCTCTCTGTCTTGCTTTTCCAGCTCAGGGCAGCGGGGCTTCCTCGTCGACTTCTTCTTCCGTCAGCAGCCAAGCTACTTTCAGCACCAGCACCTCTGCCTCCCCTCCCACAGCCTCAGCCAGCGCTGGCACCACCAACACGGCCACGACGGCTGCAGGGGGCAGTTCAGCTGG